>NC_083229.1:50886709-51056709 GCF_032191835.1 Heteronotia binoei
TGTAATAAACATGGTTAAAATTAAAAATAAAATAAAATAAAATAAAAAATAAAAAGGGTCCAGGAAAGTAGGTGTGAAAAACCTCAGCTTGAGACCCTGGAGAGCCACTGCCAGTCTGAGTAGACAATACTGACTTTGATGGACCCGGGGTCTGATTCAGTATAAGGCAGCTTCATATGTTCAATATGTTCAACACAGTATGAATCCCTGTGAAAAATCTTCATATATTCGCTACATGCCGGGATAATAGAATTATTTCATGAATCAAGCCACAATTATTCCCAATCATTGCCTTTACTCAGTGGTGTGCCGCAACTAGTTTAGAATGTTGAGATCTACTTTTTTTTTTAACCTTCAGCTCTAGTGAATGGAAGGGTGCTTTGCTACTTTTCTGGAGTTGTAGTTGATGTGAAGAGAAAAGTGACAGAGAGATACACCAAGATGCAGTGTGAGAGGGGAAAGGAGGGAAGAGGCAGCTTGAAGCAGGAGAGGAAGGGAGCTGCAATAAACAGACTAGAAGGGGGGAAGACATGGTATCTGAAAAGCAACCAAAAGCTGCAGCAAGAGTGAGATGCAACAAGCTTGGTTAGCAACCTAGTTGGAGTGAATCGACATTCTAGAATCTCTAACAAAAGGCAAGTCATAACAAAGTTGCAAAAATTTATTTGCACTAGCGGGGCTATGAGAAAGTTTGAAAGTTTAGTTTTCTTTTATGATTCTCCACATATCATTTTTGTAATTCTTTTCCATAGCCATATTCACAAAATCCAATAGAATCTCTGCCCTTAAAATCTGATGCCTTTTTATGATAATTATGTACATACTAAGAGTAAGACCCGTTGTGAAGAAAAATACAACAGGCTCTAGAAGGAGGCTATGGGTGGGTGCCCACCACCCTTGCTGTGTTCCCATCCACCCTTCACTTGGGTGGATGGGAACACAGCAAGGGTGGTGGGCACCCACCACCTCAAGAGGAGCTGATCTCTGCCATCTATGGAGCAATTGTAAATCTGAGTGATCTCCAGTGGTTCCCCAGGAGGAAATGGCATTGTACTTGTCTGACATCCTATCCCTCCTCAAATCCCACCTTATCCAGGCCCCACCCCTTAAATCTCCAGGAATTTCCTAACTTGGAGTTGGCAATCTATCTCCTTCCCTTTATCTGCCCCTCTGACTTCAGGTTTCCGTTGCCTTCCCCCTCCCTGCAGTCTCTACATAGGAAAATGACAGTCTTTCTTCACAGTTCAGGGGGGACCAAAGCAGTTTACATCATTCTCCTCTCCCTCTGTGTGATCTGAACAACAACTCTGTGAGGTAGGTTAGGCTGGATGTCTGTGACTGTTCCAAAATCACCCAGTCAGCTTCCACAGCAAGAACCTGGTTCTGGCAGACCCTGCTCTGATGCCCTAACTCGTATGCCCTCCTCAAACTCCACCACAGAATCTCCAGGAATTTCACACTAACCTGGAAAGGTACCACTAAAGGCCTCTGGGCAAGCGGCCCCGCAGCCTTGCTGTCTTCCGACCCAAGTGAAGGCATTAATCCCCCCCCACACACACACACCTCAAAGGGAGCAGATCTCTGCCATCTGGAGAGCAGTTGTAATTCTGAGTGATTTCCAGCCCTCACCTGGAGATTGGCAACAGTTGTTCCCAGGAGCAAATTGTTGGTTTGGAGACTATGGCATTGTACTTCTCTAAGGTTCCACCCCAGGCCCTACCCCTTAAATCTATAGGAATTTCCTAACCTGGAGTTGGCAACCCTATCTCCTTCCTTTTATCTGCCCTTCTGACTTCAGCCTTTCTTCTCTCTGCTGCGTCTACAAAGGAAAATTACAGACTTTCTTCACAGTGGTGGTGGGGGGGGGGGTAGGGTTGCCAATCCCTAGGTGGGGCAGGGGATCCCCCAGTTTGGAGGCCCTCCCTCTGCTTCAGGGTCAGGGACATTTCTGGGGGGAAAATGTCTGCTGGGCACTCCATTATTCCCTATGCAGACTGATTCCCATAGAGTATAATGTAGAATTGATCTGTGGGTATCTGGGGCTCTGGGGGGGCTATTTTTTAGATAGAGGCACCAAATTTGCAGCATAGCATCAGATGCCTCTCCTCAAAACACCCTCCAAGTTTCAAAAGGATTTGACTAGGGGGTCTAGTTCTTTGATCCCCCAAAGAAGTTGTCCCTATCCTTCATTATTTCCAATGGAGGGAAGACATTTAAAAGGTGTGTGGTCCCTTTAAATGTGATGGCCAGAACTCCCTTTGGAGTTCAGTTATGCTTGTCACAATCTTGCTCCTGGCTCCACCCCATTGCCTCCTGGCTGCACCCCCAAAGTCCTCAGATATTTCTTGAATTGGACTTGGGAACCCTAGTGTGTGTGCGGGGGGGCGGGGTGGAACCAAGGCAGTTTGTATCATTCTCTTCTCTTTCCATGTGAACAACAACATTGTGAGGCAGTAAGGCTGGAAGTCTGTGACTGGTCTGAAATCACTCAGTCAGCTTACACAGCAAGGACCTGGGTCCAGTAGACCCCACTCTAAAGCTTTCACTCCTATGCCCTCTTCAAACTCCACGACAGAATCTTCAGAAATTTCTCGCCAACCTTCAGGAATTTCTCACCAATTTCTCACAGCCATAGTCAGGACTGGCTTCAACAGGTTCTGCCTCAGAGACCTGTAGTGCAGTCTTTCAGACCAACAGTCTCTCTCTGACTGTTTAATAGGGAGGAGTCTCAGCCATTACATTAGCTTACACCATTCTCCTCTTCCCCCTTTGAACTGAACAACAGCTCCATGAGGCAGGTTAGGCTGAAAGTCGTGACTGGTTTGAAATCACCCAGTCAGCTTCTACAGCCCTCACCCCGAGATTGGCAACAGTGGTTCCATGAAAGGAAAGACCTCTAGTGATACCTTAGGAATTCCCTATTGACCCGGAAAGGTAGCACTAAAGGCATCTGGGCGAGTGGCCCCCAGTCTTGCTGTTTTCCTACCCCCAAAATGAAAGCATTAATTCCCCCCACACACACAAACATCAAGGGGAGGTGATCTCTGCCATGTGGAATTTCCTAACCTGGAGCTGGCAACTCAGCAGCCTCCACCCTTCTCTAAACCCAACCAGTTTCCAGGTCCCTTTCAACAACCTCTACTTGTGAATATCTCCTTATTCATACTCAACCAGTTTCCAGATCCCTTTGTCAGGTATAATTGACCATAGCATTCTAATAAGCATGTTAGAATTGGAATGTAACTGGAATGTAACTGGAATATAAATGGTTTGATGTACAACTAATTGGCTCTGGCAGGGGTCATTTTGTAGAAAAATAGGTGGTGGAGCTCATCCAGGGATTGCAATGCAACTGCACCTACTATTCAATGAACAAGGTGCTCAGACAGAGGCAAGAGGCTTCATTGTAATATCGCCAACCTAACCACTTGATTGTCAGCCATCCTGAAAACCACCCTGTTCTTCCTGTTTCACTTTTCATAGCTCCAGAGTTCAATGAAAATGTGTAATATATTTAAAAAAAAATCAGTGGTCATTTTTTTAATCTTTTGTGATCCTTTTCTACACAGATTCGTGTGTTAAGCAGAGACAGATACACTTTTTTTTTTTTAAACCCTCCTTTAAATTTTTCTACATAGTTGAGAAAAACCTTTTGTCCTGCTTATTTTCTTTGGCAATTTCCCCATGTTCATTTGTTTGTTTTGTGGCTTTCAATGCCATCCTTCAGTCATAAAACCAAAGCCGTGGTGGCAATTTCTGGCATCTTGATTCATTGCATTCACTGGGACTGTACTGCACCAACTATTGGCTGACACTGTCTGTCACCACTTCCCACTACCATTGGGTAGCCTCTTGGGTAGTCTGTCACCACTTCCCACTACCCGCCTACTGCAGCCTTCCCCACATTCTTGCAGGATTGGCTCGTGCTCTGTCTCTGCCATGCCATTGGCTGATTCTGCTCTCCCTCGCCCACGACCGGCCCTGTCAGGCAAGAACAGCATCAGATGGCCACTGACAACTGAGGGAGACAATTCTCTGCTGGGGGCTTACAGATCATTATTGCCTCTCCTCAGGGCCCTGTCTATCTTCCTTCTTTTCATTTTCTTTCTCTTTCTCCCCCTCTTTTCTCTACCTCCCCTTTTTGTTCTTTCTCTCATTCTTTCTCAGTTTCTCTGTCTTTCAGTCTTTTTATTTCATTTTGTCTGTCTACCTTTCTGCCTTTAATTCACACACAGTAGCAGTTAACATCTCTTCAATTGACAAGGAATGTTCATTCACAGCAGGGAGGGGCCACTTCAGGGGGAGAGAAAGGGAGCTTGCAATGGCTTTCTTCACAGTGTCAGCTGCTTGATGCTGCCAGCCATTTCCTCCACATTTTCATTGAACTCTGGAGCTATGAAAAGTGAAACAGGAAGAACAGGGTGGTTTTCAGGATGGCTGACAATCAAGTGGTTAGGTTGGCGATATTACAATGAAGCCTCTTGCCGCTGTCTGAGCACCTTGTTCATTGAATACTAGGTGCAGTTGCATTGCAATCCCTGGATGAGCTCCACCACCTATTTTTCTACAAAACGACCCCTGCCAGAGCCAATTAGTTGTACATCAAACCATTTATATTCCAGTTACATTCCAATTCTAACATGCTTATTAGAATGCTATGGTCAATTATACCTGACAAAGGGATCTGGAAACTGGTTGAGTATGAATAAGGAGATATTCACAAGTAGAGGTTGTTGAAAGGGACCTGGAAACTGGTTGGGTTTGGAGAAGGGTGGAGAAGGGGATAGTCACAAGTAGAGGTATGTGTTCAGGATGTTTGGGGTGTGTTAGTTGCATCATATAAACTGGGTATGAGTTTGCTTTACATTCCCATCTTGCCCTGTATGAAAAAAACATCTGACAGCCTCCTTTACAGTGTTAAATCCTGGTAGAGTATTTCATAAAGGCACAGGGCGTTTTCGCACTGACCTTCAAGTGGCGCGACCACCCTCTTCACACCGGAGGATCTGCGCGGATTTCGCACAAGAAGCGCCGGAGCACCCAAAAGAGCCGGCGACTTCCATCGCAAAAGCCGCTCAAACGTTTTCCTGCTTCTTGGCGGTTTCCGTTTGAGCAGGTTTCGCGACGGAAGTCGCCGGCTCTTTTGGGTGCTCCGGCGCTTCATGTGCGAAATCCGCACAGATCCTCCGGTGTGAAGAGGGTGGTCGCGCCACTTGAAGGTCAGTGCGAAAACACCCACAGAAAATCAGTGAAACCAGGCTTTTTTGTAGCAGGAACTTATTTGCATGTTAAGCCACACATCCCTGGGGTAGCTAATCCACCTGAAGCTTACAGTAGGCTCTGTACTATGAGCTCTGTAAACTCTTGGAGGATTGACTACATCAAGGCTGTGTGGCATAATATGCAAAGGGATTCCTCCTACACACACACCAAAAAAAGCCCTGAGTGAAACAATTTATTTTTGGTTCTAGGTTTAGGATAGATTGTAAGCTAAATGACAGTCTCTAGGCCAGGGGTTCCCAACCACTGGTCCGGGGACCGCTCCCAGTCCGTGGCCTGCTAGCAACTGGGCCGCAGAGCAAGGCAGAAGTGCTGCACCACCCCTGCCCATCTGGGATCCAGATGGATGAACGAGGTAGTGCAGCCTCAGGTGTGGGGTCTTTAAATGGGAGGGGGAGGCAGATTGGCCTTCGGCCACCTGGCCACCTAGCGGGGAGGTGGCAGAAACAGCCCCAGTCTCCCCCTCATTTAAAGACCCCCATGGGGGGCAGGGATGGGGCACAGGCGGGGGGGCAGCCTCGGGTGGCCACCGGTCCATGGAAAGATTATCTTCCGCAAAACCGGCCCCTGGTGCCAAAAAGGTTGGGAGCCACTGCTCTAAGCCATGCTTTCTAAATATATCTGTTTCCATACAAAACACATATTAACAATAAGTGCATGGAACCCATATTACTGAACCAATGAAACATCTAAGAGCAAATTACATAGAATCCAGTCCAGCAACATGAGATATGTTACTTCACAACAGTTTGGTCAAGGCAGTAGAATTGCTTTAGGGAGTGGAAGAGTAGGAAAGAGGTATGCTTTGGACATTTTCATGGATTGCATGTTTTCCTTTGCCAACCTTTCTGGATAACTTGCATCATATAAATGACACATAATGCAATTCAATGCAGTTATTCCAGCCTGAAGCCCATTAACGCCAGAGGACTTATACAGGAATAACTCTGAATAGGAATGTACTAATGATCAGGTAAATAAGCATTCTAAAAATTATACAAACTCCCACTGTCTAGATATGGTAGTTAAGGACTTTTACTCTTTTCTTTTGCATGGTTGTGAGTATCAAGAAAGTTACTTGCAAACAGTGTTCCCTCTAAGCTGAGTTAGTTAGCTCACAGTTTTTTAGCTTCCAGCTCATGCATTTTTGTTTCAGGAAAAATGGCCCCAGAGCAAACTAATTTATGCAGTAGCTCACAACTTTAATGCCACTAGCTCACAAAGTAGAATTTTTGCTCACAAAACTCCACAGCTTAGAGAGAGTATTGCTTGCAAAGCATCCTGTGAATGGTATACAAACTGGAGAGTGTCTCTGAGGAGTCTTCCATTTAGTAGAACCTGAGTCTAACCTGTGTCAGAAGACGGGGGGGGGGGGGGGACCCTTAAACAGCATGCACAAGAGTTCTCTACAATTCAATAAAGGGAAAAAATGTAATAGTGAAACCTGGTTGCTTTGAGATAACATCACTTTTTAAATAGCTCCACCCTAAAGGGTTTACTGTCATGAGCTCAGTAGCCCAGGCTAGCTTGATCTCATCAGTACACAGAAACTAAACAGGGTTGGCCTTGATCAATATTTGGATGGAAGACCACCAAGGAATACCAGGGTCACTACTCAGAGGCAGACAATGGCAAACTATCTCTGAGTGTCTCTGCCTTGAAAACCCTATGAGGACACCGTAAGTCAGCTGAGACCTAATGGAAAAAAAAGTCAGTTTACTAGTTAGTTTAGAGAATACAATGGAAACTTCCCTCTTTCCTATGGCTCTTGCTCAGCAGCACTACCCCTGTGCCAGAATAGGTATATACAGCAGCTATGCTAACTCAGCATTCACTGGAGCTTTATTCTAGTTGATCATCATGGAGAAATGAAGTACATATATAACAGCTGCAGCTGAAAAAATTTTGCACCAAAAACAACCAAATTTGACATAGTTCAACTCTCTTTAAAAAAACCCATAAAGACCAATATGGGAGCACTGACTGGGGTGAGAGAGCTAATCAGAGTCAATGCAGCTCTGTGTCCACCTTCCCTGTCAGTGAGACTTGTAGGAGGCAGGAGACATTTTTGTATAATGTCAAATGCTACAAGAACACTCACCAGGTTGGTAGGGGAATGGCTCATATACTGCTTGAAGTGATGTAATGGCACTGGCACATTTTTTCCTGGCATTACACGGCTGACTGGTGGTAAGAAAGGCCCATAGCAGAGGACAGGAGGACCTGGGAATACTAGTCTGGAATTCTCCAATAATTTTAAATGATCTCCAGAAACAAGTTCCTCTGGAGAAAAGGTGGACTTTACGTCATGAAATTCCTGCTGAGTTCCATCCCCTCCCCAAACTCTTTCCTCTTCAGGCTCTACCCTCAACATAGCTGCCAAGCCCCTTGTCTGGGCAGGGAATCCCCCACCCTGGAGGTTCCCAACCCGCCAGCCCACATTGGGCGGTGGGGGGAATCTCCCCCTGCATTGCTGGTGTGATGACGTCACGCGGAAGTGACCATTTGGGAGGGAAAACTCTATGGTACAATAGGTACCATAGAGTTTTTAACCTCCCAAATGGCTAGAGTGTCTAGGAAAACCATAGAGTTTTCCTGGAAACACCTAGAACGGTCTGCATGTGTGCCGCCATTTTGATGACATCACTTCCAGGTGACACCATTTCGTCACGCACACAAATGTCCCCTGCCAGGATTTGAAGAGGGTTTGGCAACCCTAACCCTCAAATCTCCAGGAATATCCCTCCTGGAATTGGTAACCCTATCTTCATCTGAGCATTCTTGCAGCAAAGGAAGGTCTGATGTCCAAAAAACCTCCTTGTGTAGGAAGTAAAAGCAGTAATAAGGACCAAATTAGTCTAGACGTGACTAAACCAGTATATTAGTTTGCTGACAAATGCAAAGACTTCTGTTGCTGTTCTGATTGATATTCCACAAGACTTCTTTGACTCACCCAATCAATATTCCCTTCCTTCACTCATTCTCCACTGTGCTTTCATGGGCAAGGATCATCTGCTCCCATTAAGCCTTCATTTCCACTTTTCCAGTATCTCCAGGGGTGGAAAAATATATATGTTTGCATCCTCCTTGTAGGGAAGATGTTGAGTGCTACAAAGCTAAAGACTAGCAGGCAGGGTTTCCCAGGACTGGTGATAAATAAGGAGGTAAATAGGAGGGGCTCAGGGCAGCTGAACTTGATGTGAGAGTGCATCGTAACCCCTAACTGGATAGCCTTCTTTGGGCATTCAAGAAACTGCTGCAAAACTTCTTAAATTTGCGAGTACTTTTGTCAATCTGTTTTCAACTATTGTTATTGCTTAAGCCATTAAGAGAACATATTTTGAAATCAAAATCTATTTGTCAAACATGGTAGAGTACACCTGATGGCAAGTTATTTACCTCTCCCCTTCCCAAACAGTCCCTGTACTGGAAGAAAACTATGCATGAAAATGCAAATAAATTAACAAGTGAACAAGATCTGGTCAATTGTTATCAAGGCATTTTTGAGTTCCAGAAGAATTAGAATGAACAGGAGAACACTATAAATTATGTATGCAAATATAGAAATGGGGAGGGGAGAAGTTAAAAATGAATTGCACTTGCTATGAGACCTTATGAACAGTGTTTAAAAGAATCTTTCTAGATAAATATGAGGGCTAAGTTGCAGCATTTAAAATGAAAATGCACATATCACAGCATTGCTTTAGTATAGAAGACTGTAGTTTTAAATAATGGTTGGAAAGTGTTGATTTGGTTGAAGGTGCTCCCCACCTCAATAAAAATTCCTTTTTAACTAAACTTACATATTTCTATAAGGAATGGAAGGGGTTGTGTATTCCATTTGGCCATGCAATTTTATTTTTTGAGCACTTAAAATAACCCAGAGAATCCATTCACAGTTCCGGTAAGATAACAGAGTATCAGGGCACAAGCATTCCATGCATTAACCAGGAAAATTAAAGGGACTGAAGTGGCTCAATGAAATAAGAATAAACTTCATTGAGCCACAAAAACAGACCTCTGACTAAGCATACAGAGCAATGTACTATAAAATGCAGCAACGTATACAGAAATATAGGCTTTCATACAAGATAAAATACTCATAAAATCATACATACAGTCCTAAGAAAAATAGATAGAGAGATAGGGGAACACATGGGTAGACGAACAGGGTGATATTTACCAATTGTAGTCTTCAAGGAAGGCTCCAATGGCGACAAGCGAGGAAATAAGAGAGGGGACCCGAAACTTGGCCTTAGAATCGGGGATGGATCTATGCAGCGGAATTGGGATACTGCTAGATGCACACCTGTGGGTAGCTAGTCCACAGCTTATAAGGACTCTCTTGAGCCCTTAGGGAATGGGAGGTACGAGGGAGGAGGAAGGCGGTCAGCTGATGCATGACCTCACAAAAAGGGAAGGCTTTGCAGTGACCATAAGGGCTGGACTACTACGATAGCCAATAGGAGGTTCATTGGTGTCATCTAATTGGGTGCCTATTCTTGACCAATAAACTTGCTTGGATCCTGGATACCTGAGTGAACTTTCAGGTTGAAATGGACCAGGGTGAGGCTCCAAAATGACAGTTGGGGAGAAGAATAGGAGAGATTACTGGGTGGGGAGATGCTTAAGACTATCAAACTTATCCAAAAGGGTGACAATAGAGAGTCAAATCATTGCCTAGGTAATACCCGGTTTACACAAAGGAACTTGGCTCAGGCTGAAGATGGTCTTCCTCTTCTTCTGTTATCTCCTTGGCACCAGTCTTTGTCTTGAGTTTCGTTAGACAAAGGCAATGGCGGTTGGACGATTAGCCACTCCTGGAGTGTGTAGATTGCTTGCAGGCACAGGTGACATCTGGCAAGTACATGAGCCCTCCGCTTCGCTGGAATGGAGTCAGGCCTGGTAGGAAGATGGCTGCATGTGGTGTTAGTCCTCCACAGTGGATTCTATGGTCAGTGCTTCAAAACCGTTCACCTGAATAGCTCCTGGTGGCGCAGTCTCCTCTGCTCCATGGTCGGGATGGACGTCATACAGAACGACGGGAAGCCATCCATTCTCCTGTTGGGCATTCTTGTACCAGTCTTGAGTGCATTTATAGCGTTATGGCTGCTAGTACTGCATAAGTCCCTTTCGCCCCTGGATAGGTTTACCCACACTCTCTGGCCAGACGTGTGTGAGTCACTTCTCCAGGTGCTCTGGCAACCAAGTTGGTGATTACAATGTTCTGTAAGGGGTTTTTCGTCACAACATGCTTTGTTGTTTCCATGACATCTGTAAGCCTACATAAATTGGGAGAAAATCTTCAGAACTGGGAATCTGACAGCATTAATGTAGAAGAGTCTTGTACTCACACAAGCAGTATCATGAACCACAAAGGAAAATTCTGTTGGTATATGGAGTCCTCCTTTACACAGCCTGACAGGAGCAACAAGCCAGCAGGTGGATCTAACTGACAGATCAGGTCAGAGTGGCCTTGTCAGCAAGCTGGTTCTGGCTGGATAAGGAAGAAGGGAAAGTACCTGCTGGAGTCAGCAAGATTATGGACTGCCTTGATTGGCTGATGTAAATATATAAGGACTGCATTGACTGTGTATAGTTCTCTCACTGGAGAGGTGGATGCTGGCGGAGCACTTTGTCACTTAGATCAATTATTAGCACTGCACTAGTTACTTTGTATATATCCTGTAAATACACTGTTTTAATACTAGGTGCAGGTGTTTGGCTCAGTTTCTTACCGGAGCTCACTATTGTACATATCTCTGTTCCTCACTCTGCACACACACGCACCGATAAATTCATCACTAATTTTGCCCTGTTCTTGGTTCATGAACCAAAGTTCATGATAGGTCTGCTGTCATTCACTTCCATGAATTTTCAATTCAGTTCATAGTGGTTCCTGGTAGTTCATGAATAGAGCAGAAAGCAGGGGATAAAGGGACTCTGAATCTCTTTAAACCTCTGCTTCATGTTCCCTGTGAAAGCTGCAAAAACATCTGAGTGGTGAGGAGTAGGGATGTGCATTTGGCTCGGCCGAGCCGAAAATACAGCCGAATCAACGCTGATTCGGCTGTATTCGGCATTGCCCGCAGCCGAATGCCCTTGCCGCCAAAAATGCGGCTCCCGAATGCGGCTCGCCGTATTCTCCCGAACTGCTATTCGGGAGAATACGGTACGGCTGTCAAAAGGCTGCTGTCAATTGTCAAATTCCATAGAAAAGGCGGGAAGCGGCTTCTGCAGCCTCAATGGAGCTGCTGCTTGCTTAGCTTAGCTTCCCGCCTCTCCTATAGCCTCCCTGGGATCAGGGAGGGGGGGAGGGGGAAGAGGAGCCCCAGCAGCCAATCCAAAGCATGCATTTCCAAAATGCATTGCAAATGCATGCTTTGCAGGGCTGTTGTTGTGTACTGTGTATGTATGTGTAGCTGATGGCCTAGCCATCAGCTTCATTGTTATTTTGATCTTTTGCTTACTTGGGTATCCAAGTAAGCAATGTTCTCTGGCCAATCAGAGAGAGCAGTGCTATTTTTTGAAATTGCTCTCTGTAGGGCCAGAGAACCTTTTTAAGGAGTCTTCCTGCTGGACTCCTCCATTGCTGTGTTGGTGTATGTGGTGTGGGTTGGTGTGAGAGGGATTGTGCTGCTGCTGGTGGCTGGCCCTTGGCTTCAGCTCCTGCCTGCTGTTCTCTCACTGCCTTACCAGAGACCTCCCTGGACTCAGAGAAGACAAGGTAAGACAGTTTTGGGGTTCTTGTTTTAGTTTTTGTTGGTAAAAGGACTAGAGTCCCTTTACTTGTTCAGATTTGGGTGGGTGAGTACTGGGTGGGTAGGGTAGCCTATTTGGGGTTGGGGGTTAGGTTCTGCTGGGGGTGTGGGCCTGGGGTGGGGGGTTTTTGCTAATTTGCCCATATCTTAATTTGGTGAGAGGACTTTTTAAAGTGCAGTGCCCTTTTACTTCTCCTGATTTGGGTGGCTTGGATTTCTTGGGGTTAGGGTGAAGGGGTTTTTTTTTTGGGGGGGGGAGTTCCTGTATTATTAAAAGTTGAGTTTTTTACTGTTTCATTGTTTGATTTGTTGCTGCTGTGTTGTGTTGCTGCTGTGTTACTTTTATCTTCAGGTTATTAGGGGGGGGTGCTGTTTGGCCTAATTTTCATTGTTTAAAAGGCCACTTTTGTCCCCCTTTTCTGGTTCTGGTTTTAGGGGTGGGGGTGTTGTTGTTGACTGATTTGGCCTGAGTTTTCTTATTGGTGAAAGGCCACTTTTTAAAATCTTGAGTTGCTTTGCTTGGCCTCTTGTGATTCTCTGGTTTTGTTTTGGTTTTTTAAAATCTTAAGTTGCTTTGCTTGGCCTCTTGTGATTCTCTGGTTTTGTTTTGGTTTTTTAAAATTACCTCTGGTTGGTGTGGGGGTTGGCGAGGGTGTGTGTTGTGGGGGTTGGCGAGGGTGTGTGTGGGCTGGGTCACTTTCTTGTTGTTATAGAGTGATTTTTGGAATCTGAGTGTGCTCTCGGTTTGGCTAGGGCCACTAAATAGGCTGCCCCACTAATAAGGGTGTTTTTAGGGATTATGTTTTTTTGTTGGTGAAAGGGTGGAGCCAGTACCGCGCACACTGCGCTTCACCTAAAAAATTCCTCTGCGCAGGCCTGAAGGGCATATCCACATACACAACCAACAACGCATCAAGTCCTGCAGCGATGGGCAAGGGGCGAAACGGCAGGTGGAAGGTGCCACTGGAAGCCGCAGTCCCGATCCTGCATGTAGGCGGTTCAGGGTATTGGTCGCCTGATGCTAACCCGGAGACGAGAGAGAGAGTTTTTTTGAAATTTAAAACAAAATTAATCCAGTTTAGGGCTTTATCTCCTTTCACAACTCAAGTAGGCCAGATAGGGGTGCTTTAAAAAGTTTTTAGGTTTCTCATAAAAGGCAGCGTGACTACTAGGCCACATCAGGCTCCCTTTTAAAGAGACTAGGGTTGCAGCAGCGGTGCATCTGGCTTTCAGCCACTGAAAGCTGGTGCATCCTTAGATTTCCACAGGGTAAACCACAGCTTCTCTCACGTTATAGGGGACACCTGATTTCTAGTTTGCAAGGAAATCAGGTTTGTCCCAGGATCTAGTTAGGAGAAGTTTAACTAGGAGGATATAACAAGGATTGCCTTCATCTCAAGGTAGCCTTTTAAAAACTGCAGCCAGGTAGAGGCAGGATCACCTAGTCTCCTAAGCTTTACCAGACTACTACTACCCCAACCCAAAGAAGGACAGGTTAGGTACCAAAAAACAAATAAACAAGCTTTGGTGGGAGGGTTTTTAAAAAGAAGTCAGGGCACCTGTTGGTTCAGGGTACAGTGCAGTGAGTTAGGTTTGTAAAAAAACCCACTCTCAGTTCAGGTTCTGTGAGACTGGCCAAGGGTGACATGAGTGACAGGCAGCAGAAGAGGGGCCCTGGGGGCAAGGCCAAGGAGAAGACTAGAGGGGTGGAGGGGAGGGGGAGGACCCAGGTCTCCCCCCCCCCACCTGTGCATGGGGCCACTCCACAGCTGCTTTCCAGCACTCTGACCTCTGGCCGGAGTGTGATGAAGAAGAAGGCCCGCCTTGGGCCCTTCATCGAGGCTGCTGCTGGGGCGCCCCGAGCAAAGGTGCCATTAGGTGCTGGCACTGCGCAGGGGTCTGCTGCTCGGGCAGTCACTCCTCCAGCTGATGTCGCTCGGCTTCAGCAGCCAGAGGAGGGGCAGCAAGAGCAGCCCTCCTTGGAGATGAGCTTTGGGGACAGTTTTCTGTCCAAAATGATCACCCCAAGGAGGGTGGAGAGTGTCGTGCAGGAGCTGAAGGAGAAGCTGGTTGAGGAGGACCAGCCCCCTTCTTCGGTTCCTTCGGGCACCAGCAGACCTTCAGGGGATGGCCAGGAGGGGAGGCCGCATGGGGTGGAGGGGGAAGAGATGGAGACACACGAGGTGCCTCCATCTCCGCCCACTTCCCCCCGGCGGCCAGCCCCTCCTGCCACCCCGAGGCACAATGTGTCTCCCCCGAGCACCTCAAAGGAGGTGGCTCTGGACACCCAACCTGCCAGTCAGTTTGGGCATCCGTTCACCTCCAAAGTATGGAAGCATTTCCAACTTATGGAGGATCCACGTTATGTGCAGTGCAAGCTGTGTAGGGCCCGGATCAGTCGTGGGCGGGACCTTGCCCACCTGACTCCGGGGGGGATGCAGAATCACCTGCGGAAGCACCACCCGGGGGTGCTTCTTAAGGGGGAGAAGCAGGCTGGTGCTGTGTTGTCCCAGCGGACAACAACACCACCCAGCCAGGGGGTCCTTCCCATCGCGACTACCCCCGCTCTCCAGGAGCGTTCCGCAGGAGAACAGGGACGCCAGGCATCTCTGCCTGAGTTGTTTGGTAGGGGCACCTCTGTGCCAAGAGGGGGAATCAGGCACGGCAAGAAGGTGATTGCCTGGCACCTTGCCAGGTCGGTAGCCCATGGGCTTCCGTTTTCAGTTGTCGAGAATCCTGGGGTGCAGGGGTTGCTGGAGTACCTGGCGCCCTGGTACAAAATTTCTGCTAGAACCACCCTTAGCAGGACCATTGTGCCAGCTCTTTTCATGGCGACCAGATCTGTGGTGAAGGAGCATTTGTCCCATGCTGCGGGGGGGACTGTTCATTTCACCTCAGATATCTGGACCTCCAAGCATGCGTTCGAGGGGTATCTCTCCCTGACTGCGCATTGGTGGCAACCCAGTGAGGTGCGGGGTGGGGGTGGCAGTAGTGACAGGCAGGGTCAGGGCCGCCGGGCCGGCTATCGTTGTGCCTTGCTGCACGCGGAAGCAGTCGACGCGCCGCACACGGCGGACACTCTCAGAGCCATCCTCTCACCGCAGGTAGAGGCCTGGGTAGCCAGCGGGGGGGACGTCGCCAGGGGCTTCATGGTGACTGATGGTGGCTCAAACATCAAGGCGGCCGCCCAGCATGCAGGCCTAAAACGCCTTCCTTGCGTGGCCCACCTTCTCCACCTCATGGTCAAGGACGCGTTGGGGCAGACGAAAAACAATGATCGTGTGTATCAGGCCGCGACCCATGAGTACCAACTTCTGCTCCAGAAATGTCGGTACATCACAGGTCACTTCTCACGCAGCAATACGGACTCGTATCGGCTGCGTGAGAAACAGACAGCGACAGGCGTGCCATGGCACCGCCTGTTTGGTGACGTCAGCACACGCTGGAACTCCACCTGCGCCATGCTGGAGCGCATGGTGGAGCAGAGAGCAGCCCTGGATGCCTTTGTCTCTGAGACGAGGGTCTTTCGGGATGAGAACCGTCTCACCCAAGAGGATTGGGTGGTCATTTCTCAGACTGTGGAGGTTCTTGGGCCCTTCAAGACCTACACAGAAATGCTCTCGTCTGACACGGCGAGCATCGCACTGGTCGTCCCCATGGTCCAGATGGCCCATGAGGACCTGGCCTCATTTCTAGTGCCAGCTCAAGGCCGTGCAGACGTTCTTCCAGCGGTGCGCGCCCTGGTTGTTAGGCTGCAGGTTGGGCTAGAGGCCCGCTTTCAGACTTTCACCCAGGATAAGGTCTACATGATGGCGGCCATGTTAGACCCGCGCCTTAAGGGCACAGTCGCTGAGCGGGCCAACGAGCTCGATCGCTGGCGAGACGAGCTCTCCCAGAAGGTCGAGTGTTCCAGAGTCAGGGGGGGCCCAGTGTCGATAGTTGAGGAGGAGGGGGGTGGAAGCAGCTCATCTGCGAGTGCGACTTCCGCTGCTGTTGTTCATCCCCAGCTAGGCAGTGTTTCCCACCAGACTCACGCCACGAGGAGTGCTGAGGTGACATTCATCGGGCGGGTCGTTGGCCCCTATAGGAGCGATAGGGCACCGAGAGCGGAGACGAGTGCTGCGATGGTGAGGGACTATCTTTTTGAGCCCCTCGAGCCACAGGAAGCGTCTCCTTTGGACTACTGGGTCACGAAGGAGGGGGTCTGGCCGGCCCTCTCCGCCGTGGCCAAGGCATTCCTCTCCTGCCCACCGACGAGCGTGCAGAGCGACATTGGGCGCCCACATCGCAGTCGCCTGCAACCCTGGACAGTTCAGCAGTTGATCTTCCTGAAGGTCAACTTGCCTCTGTTCGGCTCCCCAAACATGGACTTTGAGATTGAATGAAGTGAGCACCTACTTGTGCCTGCATCCTCTCTTGGCCCGTGCTTGGAAGATGGTTGTAAAACGCTCCTCCAATAAAAACTGACTAGAGTCCAAAGACAGCCCAAAAACTCACTCACAAATTGATTGGCAGTGCATCCCCCCCCCTCATTCCTCCCCAAACCAAAAGTGAATGCTGGTTTAAAAACTGCAAAGCGATCCAAATTTCTCCAGTCCTCCACCCACACATGCCTAATAATACTGAAAGGGCCATTGCAGCCCCCAACTGTAACCGACAGCACCCACAGGCATAACCCAAACCCACCCAGTTTTTTTTCAGGGGCAGGAGGAACGAAGAGGGAGGTGCCAGTGATGATGACAGGTAGCCAGCAGCCATACCAATGCTGAGGTCCCTCTAATGGGACAGTGATGCTGGTGTGTTACTGCTGAGCTGAGAGAGAAGGGATGGTTGCCTTCCTCTCACATAATCTGAGGCCCTCCCAGTGATCTTCCTCATTTGGGGTGCAATTCTGGCTCGCCTCCTCGTGGTGCACCCTGGGTAACGCGAAAGAGCCGGGACCAGCCAACCATCCATCACTCAAGGTAAGTCAAAATGCTTCTTGCTTTGTGTTGCAGAATGGTGTTGAGCTAGGTGTGGTGGTCCACCACTTCTCTTGTTTGAGAGACTAGAGTTGTGTTGTTTGGGGCAGGGAAGCTGGCACCTGGGTGAGAGACCCAGAGGCAGCAGGCTTTTTGTGGTTGGCCAGCTCTCCCCATGTTGTTTGGGGCAGGGCTGGAGAGCTGGCATCTGTAGATTGCATGTTCTGTGGCAGGGAAGCTGGCACCTGGGTGAGAGACCCAGAGGCAGCAGGCTTTTTGTGGTTGGCCAGCTCTCCCCGTGTTGTTTGGGGCAGGGCTGGAGAGCTGGCATCTGTAGATTGTGTGTTCTGTGGCAGGGAAGCTGGCACCTGGGTGAGAGACCCAGAGGCAGCAGGCTTTTTGTGGTTGGCCAGCTCTCCCCGTGTTGTTTGGGGCAGGGCTGGAGAGCTGGCATCTGTAGATTGTGTGTTCTGTGGCAGGGAAGCTGGCACCTGGGTGAGAGACCCAGAGGCAGCAGGCTTTTTGTGGTTGGCCAGCTCTCCCCGTGTTGTTTGGGGCAGGGCTGGAGAGCTGGCATCCGTAGATTGTGTGTTCTGTGGCAGGGAAGCTGGCACCTGGGTGAGAGACCCGGAACCAGCAGGCTTTTTGTGGTTGGCCAGCTCTCCCTGTGTTGTTTGGGGCAGGGCTGGAGAGCTGGCATCTGGGTTTGCTGCAGCCAGGTCTGCAGAGCAGACCTTGAGCAGATTGTGTTTTGTGTGGCAGTGACGTTGGCAACTGGGTTTATATTGGTGCCAAGCCTGCAGGGTTCATAGATTAGATAGAGGGATGTAGTGCATTTGGGGCCTATAGAGATTCTCTGGTGTGAAGTTAGGTTTGGCTTTGGGTGCCCCGGGAATTGGACCCCCTGGTCCAATTTTTTTTTGGCCTTGTGGGTTTTGTGTGGGACAGTGCCCTGAAGCTGCACAGCAGTTTGGGGGGCTCTCCTCAAAACCTCCTGCTCCCCAGAGCCACTTTTCCCATGACAATTGCAGTGAGGAAGTGGCTCTAATTGGTTTTTTCTCACCATTGGGAGCAGTGTTCCTTTTGGGGCCAGGGGGGTTGCATGCTGGGGAGTCCCCTGAAGCTGCCCTGCAGTTTTGGGGCCTCTCCCTCAAACCCCCCTCTGGCCAGAGCCACTTTCCCCACAGCAATTGTAGTGGAGGAAGTGGCTAATTGGGCTTTCCCCATCATTGTTGGCAATGGGCCTTTTGGGGAGCCCAAAGACAGGGACCCCCTGGCCCAATCTTTTTGAGACTTGGGGGGGTTGGAGAGGAGAGTCCCGTGCAGGTCCTCTGCAAATTTGGGGGCTCTCCCTCAAACCCCCTGCCCCCCAGAGGCCTCTAACTATACCCTATTTGCCATTGATTTCAATGGCCCATAGGGTGTAATGATGGAATACGGGCACCCTCTTTGGGTGCCCCTGGAATGGGATCCCCTGGCCCAATCTTTTTGGGACTTGGGGGGGGGTTTGGAGGGGAGAGTCTCCTGCAGGTCCCCTGCAAATTTGGGGGCTCTCCCTCAACCCCCCCCCTCCAGGCGGCTTTAAATATACCCTATTTGCCATTGATTTCAATGGCCCATAGGGTATAATAGGGCCGTATATTCAGAAATAGCCGCGCATTACCGTATATGCGGTAATATATTCGGCTATTCCGAATACGGTATTCAGTAGTACATGGGGAATCCGAATTTTTTCCCCCGTGTACTTCCGAATCCGTGCATTTCCGAATTTTTTTTTTTTGCACATCCCTAGTGAGGAGCACTCTGCTCCCTACCACTCAGCTATTTCAAGCTGCCTTGTGCAGTCCTTTAAAGGAAAACAGCTGAGCACCAGGAAGTTTAAAGGGACTGCACAAGACAGTTCAAAACAGGTGAGTGGGGGGCAGCAGGTGGTCCCTGATGCTCAGCTGTTTTTTGGGCTTTCTTTTTTTAAAAAAAAATGTATTTATTTTAAAGCAAAAGTAATGTAAGACATTCAGTTGACCATCATTAGAGAGATAGCATTTGATTGTACATTGAATTCTTAGGAATTATGTCTAAAGTTGCCAAATATTCTACAATAGGAAACCAAATTGATACAATATGTTTTTCATAATTATTAACAGAAGAAAAAAACATTGAATTGGAAATTTTAGCCATTACAAAGTGTTCCCACACATTCTCATGCACTGCCTTTAAACCTTAAAGGGACTTCACAAGACAACCCAAAACAGCTGAGCAGTGGAGAGCAGGCTGCTCCCCACTGCTCAGCTGTTTTGGGGGCTTTCTTCAAACCCCAATTAAAGGTGCTGCTGTCTCTTTCAGTGGAGTAAGTAGGGCCTCAAACAATGAACACAGTTGAGCTCTGGAAGAGAATGGGAAAGGTGTGCTGCTGAAAGGGTGAGTGTTTGCCTTTTCTTAACAGCTGGGGGGGATCAGCTGGGTGCTACTCTGTGGGAGGAGAGAGACTGAGTTTGTGTGGTTGCTAGGGGACTGCTGTTTGTTTGTTTGTTTGTTCTGAGTGGACTGTAGGTGATTGCAGCAGGTGATTGTTGCTGATTGGGGATGTCTGTGTTGCCTGGGGCTGACTGCTGGCCCCACCTTCTTTGCATTTATAAGACTTCAGCTTGCCAGAGAGTGAAAGCTAAAGGGCTCTTGGCCTGTGGCTCTTAGCCTGGGGGCTCTGTAAATAGCCAGAACAGGAAGTGGTTGCTCCAGTCTCCTTGTGTTCCCAATAAGGTAAGTAGACTTTCCACAAGGAAAGCCACATAAACACAAAAGGTATTAAAGGGGGAATTGTATATTAAAAAAGCAATTATGAAGGCAGAATGCCAGCAGGGGGGTGAGGGCTATCCAGTGTATTGCACTGAGTGTCATATGTTAGATGTGTTCCATTCTGAAAATGGTAGCCCTGCTGCTGCCAGAGAGCATGAGGGTTGAGAGGGAACAGGACACCGTGCTGAGGATAAGAGGAATGTGCCCTCAGAAGGGACATCTTCGTCAGTAGGTGAACAGGTATCCTTTCACACTAAGGAACCATCCCTAGGCAGAGAGGGAGGCAGGCTCTTGGTAGCTGGTGATTTGATCCTTAGGCAAGTAGACAGCTGGGTGGCAAAACTGTTTAGTGACTGTATGGTGACTTGCCTGTCTGGTGCGAAGGTAGTGAACATTATGCGTGTTGTAGATAGGCTGATAGACAGTGCTGGGGAGCAGCCGGTGGTCATGGTACATGTGAACATATGAACATATAAACACATGAAGCTGCCTTATACTGAAAGACCCTTGGTCCATCAAAGTCAATATTATCTACTCAGACTGGTAGCGGCTCTCAAGGGACTCAAGCTGAAATTTTTCACACCTATTTGCCTGGACCCTTTTTAGTTGAAGATAACAGGGATTGAACCTGGGATCTTCTGCTTAGCAAGCAGATGCCACAGGCCCTCCCCAAAATGCCATTGAGCCACAGGCCCTCCCCAAAATTTAGCTTGTTCTTTTTGGTTGCAGATCATATGAACATATGAAGCTGCCTTATACTGAATCCAACCCTCAGCCAATCAAAGTCAGTATTATCTACCCAGACTGGCAGTGGCTCTCCAGGGTCTCAAGCTGAGGTTTTTCATGACTATTGGCCTGGACCCTTTTTAGTTGGAGATGCCAGGGATTGAACCTGGGACTTTCTGCTTACCAAGCAGATGCTCTACCCTTTGTCAGCACCAACAATGTGGGTAATGCAGTCATGAGGTCCTGGAGGAAAAATTTAGGCTGCTAGGCAGGAGACTCAAGGCCAGGACCTCCAAGGTTGTGGTCTCAGAAGTGCTACCTGTTCCACGCACAGGGGTGTAGAGACAGGCACAAATTAGAAGTCTCAATGTGTGGATAAGACAATGGTGTAGAGAGGAAGGGTTCAAGTTTGTTAGGCACTGGGATGCTTTTTGGAACAAGTAGGAGCTGTACAAAAGAGATGGTCTCCACTTGTCCCAAGGGGGAAGTAGGCTGCTGGTGCTTAAAATCCAAAAGGTGGCAGAGCAGTTTTTAAACTGAGTCTTGGGGGAAAGCCAACAGGAGATGAAATGTCTCTGGTTTAGGATGACTCATCTCAAAGAGATTAAGGTCGTTTTCGCACTCACCTCCAGCCGGCACGACCCCCCTCTTCACCGCGCGGGATCTGCGCGGATTTCGCACTAAATGCCCCGGAGCAGCCTTTTGCACCGGAAACTCCCGTCGCAAAAGCCGTGCAAACGCCAAACTGCTTTTTGGCGATTTACGTTTGAGCGGCTTTTGCGACGGGAGTTTCCGGCTCAAAAGGCTGCTCTGCGGCATTTAGTGCGAAATCCGCGCAGATCCTGCGCGGTGAAGAGGGGGGGTCGCGCCGGCTGGAGGTGAGTGCGAAAACGACCTAAGAGTTAGCTGTTACTTTTCTACTGGGCAATGAAATAGAGCTGTCTACTGAGACAGTGACAAACAGTATGGACTGTCTGGCAAAGTCTCAAGGCAGCAGGTGGAAAGTTGCGGGTATAACTCACCTGGTAAATTATAGATGTTTATATACAAATGCTAGAAGTGTCCAAGGTAAAATCGGGGAGTTGGAATGCTTAGAGTTGGGGGAAAATATAGACATTGTAGGTATTTCAGAAGCTTGGTGGAATGAGGAAAATTAGTGGGACACAGTGATTCCTGGATATAAATTATATAAGAAGGATAAGGAGGGAAGAATTGGAGGTGGGGTGGCTCTGTATGTCAGAGAGGGTATACAGTCCAGTAAGACTGAGAAGGTCAGAGAATTAGATTCGCTTCTAGAAATGCTTTGGGTTGAAATAGTGGGCCCAAAAGGAAGCATAACTCTGGAAGTTTATTATTGCCCACCAAATCAAAAGATAGAGGATGATTATAAAATGATGAAGAAATTTAAGATAGGGGCTAGACATAAAACCTGTGTCATAATAGGTGATATTAACTATCCGCATATTTATTTATTTATTATTTTATTTTATTTGGTAATATATGTTCTGACTTCACTTGTGTCAAAGCCAGAATCTTGTGCTGCAGACTAAGATAGCAGGGTTCATTAGCTGCGCTGATAGAGAATTGGAACTCCTGTCTATCTGAAACCATTGATGAAATCATACACAACAACAACAACAACAAATTTTATTTGTATCCCGCCCTCCCCGCCGGAGCAGGCTCAGGGCGGCTAACAACATGGTTCAGAGTTAAATTATACAAGCAAATAAAACTACATTAAACATTATCAGCATTTAGTTAAAATCTGGTTAAGCTTTAAAATTAAATTAGTTAATTTTTAAAAGTGCTATGCCCTCTTCACTCCTGCCGCAAACTGGCTCCATGGAAATGAAGCCGGAACTTAAATTGCTAGAGTGAGTTTAGTGTCGGTTTCACAATGATGCCACAAGGACATCCTATAGGACATTTATGAAATCTGATGAGATGGTAGTGAAGACTACTAAAAGTTTCCTTATTTGCAGCCTCCATCATGTCCACTAGCTCTCGCCTGGCACAATTATTCAGCACAATTAGGTCTTTAACCTCTCTTACAGAGGGAACCCAAAATTCAAGTAATTTGACCATAAGCTATGAGGTTATTGCTAGCTTTTTTACAGATAAGGTCTTGTCACTCTACCATAACCCGCCTGCCAACATTGATATAGTATATGAACTGGAGGCCCCTTGACCATCTTTGGATTCAGTACTTGACAGCTCCAGCCAGCTCTAATGGCTGATGTTGACAGGACTCTGGGTGCCGACTATGTGCCTCTTAGACCTATGTCTAAGCTGTGGAGTCTTGTGAGCAAAAATTCATGAGCTACTAGCATTAATATTGTGAGCTACTGCATACAGCTTACTCTGGGGCCATATTTAATGAATTAAGACAAAAATGTGTGAGCCAAAGGCTAAAAAACTGTGAATTAGCTCACATCAACTCAGCTTATACTACATGTCAATCATGGCTGGTGAAAGCCAGTGGTGAGGGAATATGGAGAACCCTTATGGAAATAACCTGTCCCTTAGCTCAGAGGTCTATCCAGGAGAATTAAAAGAAGCCATGGTAACATCACTCTTTAAAAAGTCTTTTCTGGCTCCTTCAGATTCTACCAATTATTGCCCAGTTTTGAACCTTGTGTTCATGGGTGAGGTAATTGAGAGAGCAGTGGCAGAACAGCTCCAAAGTTTCCTAGAAGACAAATCAGTCCTAGACTCATTCTGATCAGATTTCTGCCCTGGCAATGGTATGGAAACAGTACTGGCCATCCTCACAGACAATCTTAGCAGGAAGTTGGATCCAGGTGGACCAGTGCTGCTGATATTGTTAGGCCTGGCAGCAGCATTTGAAACAATTGACCACAATAAGAACATAAGAAAATAAGAGAAGCCATGTTGGATCAGGCCAATGGCCCATCCAGTCCAACACTCTGTGTCACACAGTGGCCAAAAAAAACAGGTGCCATCAGGAGGTCCATCAGTGGGGCCAGGACACTAGAAGCCCTCACACTGTGCCCCCCAAGCACCAAGAATACAGAGCATCACTGCCCCAGAGAGTTCCAACAATACTCTGTGGCTAATAGCCAATGATGGACCTCTGCTCCAGACGTTTATCCAATCTCATTTTGAAGCTGTCTATGCTTGCAGCTACCACCACCTCCTGTGGCAGTGAATTCCATGTGTTAATCACCCAATGGGTGAAGAAGCACTTCCTTTTATCCGTTCTAACCCGATTGCTCAGCAATTTCATTGAATGCCCACAAGTTCTCATATTGTGAGAAAGGGAGAAAAGTACTTCTTTCTCTATCCCATGCATAATCTTGTAAACCTCTATCATGTCACCACTCAGTCGACGTTTCTCCAAGCTAAAGAGCCCCAAGCATGTTAACCTTTCTGCAGAGAGAAAGTGTTCCAACCCTTTAATCATCCTAGTTGCCCTTTTCTGGACTTTTTCCAATGCTATAATATTTTTTTTCAGGTGTGGTGACCAGAATTGTACATAGTATTCCAAATGAGGCCACACCATCAATTTATACAGGGGCATTATGATACTGGCTGATTTGTTTTCAATTCCCTTCCTAATAATTCCCAGCATAGCGTTGGCCTTTTTTATTTCAGTTGGACACTTTCTCGACATTTTCATTGAGTTATCTACCATGACCCCAAGATCTCTCTCTTGGTCAGTCTCTGACACACCACCACAGTCACCACCTTGACCCACCACCTTGCTGATGTAGGAATTCATGGGGGGGCTTTAAAGTGGCTTTTTTCCAGGGTAAGGGACAGAGGGTGGCAAGAGGAGAGATGGTTGATACTCCCCTGGTTTGTGGGGTCCCAGGGGCTATCCACTTACTCTCAATTTTGTTTAACATTTATATTTGCCCCCTTGCCCAGCTGGCAGGGGATTTTTTGCTGGACTGTCATCAATATGGACTTTCAAGAACTGCTCTTGAGAGAATATCTTTGAGAGAAATGTGACTGACGCAAGGTCACCCAGAAGCTGCATGTGGAGGAGTGGGGTATCAAACCCATTTTACTCATATAATGCATTTTTTTTCTGATGACAGGAATCATAGAGAAATCAGCACACTGGGAAACAAAACCACAGTTGCTGGGAAAGCCCCCTCCCCTCACTTTTTATTTATTTGCCTTCTTTGGATGAATTATAACAAACTAATATAGAGTCAATGAATTAAAGAAATATTTTTCCTTTTTTCTCATTGTTTTCTTTTTTCTTCTTTTAGTACAGTTTTTATAATATTTAATATAAAACCTTTTGTTTTTTTCTTTTCCATTTTCTTTCTCCCTTCCCCTCCATTCCCACTCCCTGTTTTGTCATAATTTCTTTCTCCCTTTCCTTTCTTATTAAATCCAAACTTTAATAGATGACATTAAATGTTCTGTTGGTGACATAATTATGATTGTGTAATGAGTAAGAAATAAGCTACATTTCTCATCCCTTTTACTCTTGTTTAGAATGTTTATGATGTGACAAAACTTTTATTCAAGAATTTAAGATAACATCTCTCCCTACTATAACAGATATATACTCTAGTTTGTTTATTTTAATGGTATAAAATGTGATAGTTGTAAACTTCTATACTTGCACAGGAAAAAAGTATATGTACACAGTATATAGAAATTTTGTATAATATTTTTTTAAAAAGAAGAACAAAAAGAATAATGCAAACTGGAACGCATCAAAAAGACAAAAACAACAACAGAAGAAACTGATGAAGACCAAAGAACAGAAGAACTGGTGAAAAAGCTATCACTAGCTCTGGTACATCAAATGCAACAATTTGAGGGAAGAACTCAAAACATTCAGAATATCCAGACAAACATTCAAGAAACTGCGGAAGGAAGCCAAAATAACATCCAAGAAGCATGTCAAAAACTGGACTGTCACAAATTTATGTAAAACTACAAAAGCAAACACAAGAAAATGTAAGAATTAAAGCGAAGCAAAAAGATAATGATATATATTTAGAAAGACAAGACTGCTATATTGACAAAGCAGAAGAACTGAAACTTTGAAAACCCAATACAGATCAAATAACCTGAGTTTTAATGGTATACCAGAAGACTTTGGGAGAGAGAATTCATGGCTTATTTTACTGTGTACTTTAAAATATGGGCTGTGGCCCTGAATTCTGTAACTGAGTGTAAGGTATATACTCAAAACAACAAGCAAAGATTTTAATAAATGGAAAATTAATAGAACTCCTATTATTTATCCTAGCGATAGAGACTTTAGCTACAAATATCAAACAAGACTCAAGAATCAAAGGAATTAATGTGGATGTTGTATAATTTAAAATGAAAAGTTATGATATCATGTGATTTAAACAGTCTTGGATTCACCCCTTCCCCCCCCCCAAAAAAAAAAAACACCAAGACAAAGAATAGTAAAACTTGAATCAGCAGTCCTAGATGAAGGTTTACACATTTATTTATGGATTAAGAAATCAATTAAACTATCATAACAAAAGAAAGGAACCATATAATTAGAGATGGACTTTTGGTAATATGGTTTACATGCTGGAATTTATTGAGCCCCCCAAATTCTTATGACCTGGTAGATGTTCATCATTACAAGAACATGAGAAATAAAAGTAGGGTTTTTTAAATGCAAGATAATATAGTAAATGCTCAGGGGGAAATCAGCTCCTGAAAAGACATTAGAGATGAAGAAATCAACATTCAATGATTGCTATATTATCAATCAGTTTCAAGACTAAAGAAAATTATTAACATAGAAGGTGAAGCTCTAGGAGAACTGCCTGAATTTGAACAACTGATTACAAAACAAAAAGACAATTTACTACAATAGATATATATAAATTATTACTTTAGTTAGAAACAGAAGAAGAGGGGAGAAAGTATGATTAAATTGATGCTGAATTTTAGAAAGGAGATACCTATGCATCAATGGGAAAGAAATTAAATTTACAGCTGGACAGGTGTTAAGAGAAAACTGGTATAAAATGTTTTTAGATGGTATATAGCCCCAAAGTATATTGAGAAAGCAGACAAAAACCTCAAAGGAAAACACTGGAAATGTAAGACATAAGGTGTGTTTACACAGCGACTAGTCACAAGTAGATTTTGCTATTCTTACACAGTAAAAATCCAGTTGCAAAGTGTATTATTTAGTGTGTGTGAATGCACAAATAGATGGAACCTTACCATATGTGATGTACTTGTAAAAAAGCAAAAATATATTGAAAGGAATACATGGAAAAATGCAAAACGTTAAAATTTGAATTCCCTATGTAAGCTTAGAATATACTATTATGTATACTGCCTAATAAATTACCAAAAAAATTGGAAGAGAGATTCAAACATATAGTGACAGTGGCTAGAGTTATCTATGCAGCAAAATGGAAATTAGACATCTGTCCAAGTTTAGAAGAATGGGGAAATCAACTTGCTGACTATGTAGTAATGGCGAAATTAACAACCTATTTGAGAAACAAATCAATTACAAAATCTGAGGAGAGATGGAGTATGTATTATGCAAGTAGGAGACGAATTTAGAATGAGAAACAATTTTAAAACTGTATATAAATATATTGTAATGCAGAAGCAGAATAAGTTTTGAATAGAAATGTATGTTTTTATTCTCTCTCTCTCTCTCTCTCTCTCGGCTTGGCTTCGCGAACGAAGATTCAAGAAGGGTGCAATAGTCCACGTCCACTGCAGGCTCGCTGGTGGCTGACAAGACCAATGCGGGACAGGCAGGTCCGGCCACAGCGGCTGCAGGGAAAAGTCTGATTTAGGGTTGGTGCTGCAGCAGTGCGATTCTTCCTCAATCTCCTTTTGTCCTCAAGACCAGCTATGCGTGCGTTCTCAAAAGAAGAGACAGCCTGGTGGATGGTGTGCCTCCATGCTTTGCGATCTGAGGCTAGGTCAGACCACTGGTGATGGTTGATGCGACAGGTGCCAAGGGATTTCTTCAAGGAGTCCTTGTACCTCTTCTTTGGTGCCCCTCTATTTCGATGGCCGGTGGAGAGTTCGCCGTACAGGGCCATCTTGGGAAGGCGGTGGTTTTCCATCCTAGAAATATGCCCTGCCCAGCGCAGCTGCGTCTTCAACAGCAGTGCCTCGATGCTGGTAACCTCCGCCCGCTTGAGAACTTCACTGTTGGTCACAAAGTCACTCCAGTGGATGTTGAGGATGGTGCGAAGGCAGCGCTGATGAAAGCGCTCAAGGAGTCGCAGGTGATGACGGTATAAAACCCACGATTCGGAGCCGTAGATGAGGGTTGTCATCACAACCGCTTTGTAAAAATTGATCTTTGTGCTTTTTTTCAGATGCTTATTGCTCCACACTCTTTTGTGCAGTCGGCCAAATGCACGATTTGCCTTTGCCAGCCTGTTGTCAATCTCCTTGTCGATCTTAGCATCTGAGGAGATGATGCACCCCAGGTAGCTGAACTGCTGGACTGTCTTCAGAACTGATTCACCCACAGTGATGCAGGGAGGGTGATAATCTTCCTGGGGTGCAGGCTGGTGGAGAACTTCTGTCTTCTTCAGACTATGTTTTTATTATGTTTTTATTGTTTTTATTATGAGCTATTGTTTTTATTATGAGCTATAAAATAGACTTTTCTTTGTAATTTGATATATTAAAAGTTATAGCGAGTATGTAGAGATGGTCAAATATGTAATACTGAATAGGTAGTAATGATTAAACTAATAATGTAGTTGCAAAATAGATCAGTTATGAACTTTGAAATGTAAAATGTTGAATGTAAAAGTACCCCAACAGAACTTTATAGATAATGTTTAAAAAGTTATAATGGAAGGGATGTTGGGGAGAAATATTTTCTTTTAAAAATACTCTGTAATATATAATTATCCTTGATATATATAATTATGTTATACAATCCCTTTTCTTGTTGTATCCCCTCTATACTATTTCTTTGTTTTCTAAAATAAAATGTTAAAAACCCTAGTGTTGTTTTAAATACCATTATTTTGGAAAGTTACCCCATATCAAGAAATACCCTATTCTTGGGTTTGTTTAAATAGGCAATGAATTAATTTTTCAGATGCATATCTATATAATATGGCTCTAAACTCTTGTATGACTGAACCAGCTTTGAAAGATGACTACCCTGAGAGTCCTTGGTAAGATTCCTTGATGCTAAGAAATACTGTTGAATAAATTAATTTTAGAAGCTTTTATCCATGCTTGATATGCTGGACCCCTCTAAGGCAATTTCCCTCTACTAATGAATTATGGTTAACTTTTTATTACACTGATACTGTTTTGATATTCACCTATTCTTCTAAAATCAAAAGTGGAAAAAGAGGCCCTGATCATCTTGTAATTTGTTCCCTCTTTTTAAGGCTTATTTCCTTAAATCCTTGGGTATGTAAACAAACTCAAGGCTGGAGTGAGCTAAGCAGTTGTTAGCCCATAATAAATGATGCTGAAAATAAGTCAATAGTGTAGCTGACAAGCTAACTATCTGGGAGCAATCTAATCAAATCACATTACTGATTTTCTGTGCCCCTGTTCAAGTCTCTGATTGATTAACAGAAACTGCATATAAAAAGATATGTGGGAGATTCTTCAGCTCTGCAGAATTTATCACATAGAAAAGCAAGGCTGAAACAGATCCCCAAGTTGCTATGTCTATACCAGGTGCTTCAAAGATATAACATGAAACAGTCAAAGAACAGGAAGCAAATGCCTATACCAGGCTTCAGAATGGAATGGCAAGGAAGTGAAATTCTTTCCATGGGTGCCAAATGGGGTCAAAAACAAAATTCTGTCACCTGAAATGTTACAATACAGGACAGTATCAACCTTGGCATGTTTGATATCTAAAATTTAACGTTCATTTACTTTAGTATCGTTAACTAAGTGCATTTACTGTTATTGGGTGTTCCTTTATTAAAAAAAAATTCACCTCTGCCACAAATTCACTAGCCTTAGACTAGACAGCGTCTCTCTGCTTTAAATTCCCTTATCATTTCTTCTGAGGGTCATCATCAGAAGTACCAATATTCAGTGGAAGAAAGAAACCTAGGAGATTGCAATATTTAAAGATCACTGATGCAGAAAAAGGTTACTCCAAATGTGATGTAATTATGTGATTAAGAAATAATTGTGTTTCCAAGCAAGTCAGTTTTTTTTAGTACTATATTTCAGTCAGAAAAGGGAGGGGGAAGTTTAGAATGTCAGAAAATTCTTCCTGGCATTGCAATCAGCAAAACATAGCTGTCGCAATATTTTTGAATCCATGAGTTATATAATTATGCCCATTTTGGAGGTAAGAAAAATGAATCAATTGCACAAGAATCCTGAGCTGCAGACTATTTGGATATTTATACGTAACAAACTAACATCTTCAGTTCCAATCTGAGACCAAACAGCAGACAGTGCAGATCTCAGGGCATTTGTATAACAAGATCCTAGCACTGCAGATACTTAATGAGAGGACTGCTGTATGTTATAGCAAAGTCAGAATTCAGAATTTAGCCTTATGCAGAGTTGCATTGATATGATATTAATCATATGATATGCAGATAACAGTGGCAAGGATCAGATTCAGAAGGGAAAGACAACAATTTTACAGTATGTGGTGAGGGAGAAAAGTCATTCTCAGCCTCTTATGTAAGACTGTCATCTAGTAAGATTTTTTTTAACATTTAAAACCAACTGAAGTCATTTTCTGGAATAGTCAGGCTTCAGGTTCTTCTTACAGCTTGTCTGGGATATTCTTACCCAAAGTTCTGCATAAAGGATCTCTGCACAGGACCATATCTAGCCAAGTAGAGTTACCAATCCCCAGGTGGGCAACCAAAAAGGAGAATCACGGACATGAGAAAATTCTCCAAACAATGAATGCTTATAATGGTGAAGCAATGAGAAGTGTTGGATTTGTGAGTTTCTTCTTGATCCCTCATTGATAAAGATCATATTGTAAATGAAGAATCACTGAGGCTGGCGTCTCCATTAGAGGAGGCATAAGAAGTTTCTCTACCCAATGGAAGAATGGACATTGGAGTGTCACAAGCACTTTTCAACAAGCACTTTCAGTTTTTCAAGTGTGGAATCTGGATTGTAGGAAAGTTTTCATGGACATTAGTCATTGGAAATTGTTACACCTTTATATTGTATTTATGAATTGCTGTGTAAATTGTTGAATGATATTTGATATGAACTTTAAAAATAATATACAAACATTTATTATATACTTGTGAATGGATGGCATTTTTGCTTAATATTGCTTGTTGATTTTTTTTAAATCCCCAGGTGAGGGCAGGGCTCCCCAGGGTTTGGAGGCCCTCCCTCTGCTTCACGATTATCAGAAAGCGGGAGTGGGATGTCTGCAGGGCTCTCTATTATACCCTATGGAGACCAATTCCCATAGGGTATAATGGAGAATTGATCCATGGGTATCTGGGGCTCTAGAGGGGCTTTTTTTTTAGTTAGAGGCCCCATATTTGCAGCATAGAATCCAGTGCATCTCCTCAAAACACCCATCAAGTTTCAAAAAGATGGGACCAGAGGATCCAATTCTATGAGCCCCAGAAGAAGGTGCCTCTGTCTTTCATTATTTCCAAATGGAGGGAATGCATTTAAAAGGTTTGTGGTCCCTTTAAATGTGATTGCCAGAACTCCATTTGGAGTTCAATTGTGCTTGTGACACCCTTGCTCCTGGCTCCACCTCCAGAGTCCCCAGATATTTCTTGAGTTGGACTTGGCAATCCTATAGCTAAGCCATTTAAATGACTGCTTTGGGCAGCACAAAGAAGTACCATCCCACCGGCTCAAGTCAATCCCAGGGGAGACCTGTGGCTCAGTGGAAGGGCTTCTACTTTGCTTTCCCAGGTTCCCAGGCATCTCCATGTAAAAGGACCCAGAAGTTGGTGATGTGAAAGATCTCTACCTGAGACCATGGAGAGCTGCTGCCATTTTGACAAGATAATACTGACTGACCTTGGTGGACTGGTGGTATAAGGCAGCTTCATGTGTGTTCATCAGTAACATAGGAGGTTACTGGAGTTCAATTCTGGTCCCAAACCATTGCTCTTAAACCAAGGTATTTGAGCACAGGTGGAGATGGCGTACCTGGCTTGGGCAGCAAAATAGCTTGAACAGACTCTGCCACCACATAGTTTCTAGTACTGGTAAGAAAATAAACATGCCTCAGCATAAACCCCATAATGCTTCTCCCTATATTAATAGAATCCCTATGTATGGAGAGCTGAACTGACATTCAATAATTTGTGAAAACAGTTGTGGAAGGATTTGAAGAGTATTATTGAAAATGCAGTCTCTCCACACTTTGCAAGATGAAGAAAGCAGCCACAAGAGAAACCACTAATAAATACATTTTCCTTACAACGAAAGCTGCCTCAAAATCATTTCTATAGCTGCGGGCTTCAATTGATGGGCTGTCTTAATTCACTTTGTGAAAATTGCTTGTGACTTCTATTCTGTGTGTCTACTGTTCTTATGCATTTACACAGTACTTATAACGACTTTTCTCAATCTGAGATGTGTCCTTCCAAACTGATTCTTCTTTTCATGTCGATATATTTCCAGTTGTATACTTGGGAGGGGACCTGACCCTTTCTCACAAGTGATATGTATTTTCAATTGCATCTGTAATGATAACACACTTCTAGTGATGTGCTGCTGGAAAGACAGATTTATGCATTTAAAATACTGAGTGAATGGTTTTGAAAGCACAGTACATCATTACGAGTGATCACATTGTGCTTTAATTTCAAATTGTAAGTTCTTTCTGCCTTTTAATCATTTAGACTGCAAGCTCTTGGAGACAGAAAACCAAAAGCATCTCTGTGCCTTTGCTATTATCTAGTTTGATCATTTGCTAGGGTGGCCTCTATGTTTTTTAAAGGGGGGAATTAAAATCATGGCTTATTCTAACTCCACAACTCATTTTGAAAGTGAAACCATCTTTCTTGAATGATGTTTCAGACCTTTATTCCAAATTACACAGTGGAGAATGTGAAAAAGGTGAAGAAGTCATTGAGGTAGTTTGGTAACTTCTTCGAGTTACATAGTGCAGGTCCTTCATTTTTCACTTGCATTTGGGAATGAGTGATGGTGGCCTCAATTCCCTCATGTATCCAGGGCTTTTTTTGTAAAAAAAAAAAAAAAAAAGTCCAGCAGGAACTCATCTGCATATTAGGCCACATACCCCTAATGATGCCATTGTTCCACATAGAGCTTTTATGTAGAAAAAGCCCAGCAGGAACTCATTTGCATATTAGACCACACCCCTGACACCAAACAAGCTGGAACTGTTCTTGTGTGTTCCTGCTAAAAAAAACCCCCAAAACCCTGCATGTATCTACTGGGATAAAGAAGAAAAGTGCTGTTTGAAGTGGACTGAGATATTCAGAAGATAAGCACCTCCCCTTCTGTTCAGGTATAGGCAGAAAAACAAACTAGCATTCTCATAATTCTTCTAAAAATCAAATATCTAGGTCTTCATACTGTTGTGAATATATATTTACATGAATGTGTTTGTTAGTATTATATTCCTGCATTGTTCCTTGCTCCTCACCATGAGTTACAAATGCAAAATAAATTATGCAGAACATGCATCTCTGAAGTATTGCAGTTCATCAAATATATTAAATATTGCAATTCATGTTAATATTAAATATTGAATTCAGCCTCTCAGTGTATAGTTTGGGTTAGCAGAATTGTTACTTTTAAAACTTTAAATATATACACACTGTAGCCAGAATAAAGGCTAAGTCATAGCTTAGATCCCCTAGCTGAGTCTGCAATTATAAAATTATCTGCCCCTACATTTTGCATAATGTAAGATCACAATAGCCCAGTCCAGACATTCAGGCTTGAATCCAGACAAATTTGGAAGTTTCCACTAATTCTCTTTTCTTGCTGCAGATCTCTCACATGACATTCTTTGTTTTCCCTCTTTTCCTTGGAGAAAATTTTGTGCTGATCAGTGAGTTGCAGCAAGAGGAGGAGGCAAGAAAGTTCTATTCTACTTATGGAAAATTAATATACACTCAATGGGCTGGATGCTATAAACCACAAGCACAAGGTTGGATTTTTGCAGCTTCCCCTTCTTGCAACAGACTTGCTCATGTAACAAAGTAGGTGCTTTAGAATGGTTTAAATCATTCCTTATGTATTAGACTCACAGGGGTGCTGTAAGGGACTAGTTGTCAGCAGTTTGGATCTTGCCCTGTATGGTCTCACACAGTTGAGTTTTATCTCCTTTGTTGGTTCAATCTCTAAGTAAAGCCCCTGAGAGAGATCATTTGTGAGTTAGGAGCTGCTTGTCATCAATATATTGTGTGGTGATACTCAGCTCTGTATTTCTTTGTCTAAACGGAATGACACTGTCCTGAGTCAGTGCCTAGTTGTTGTGGTTTAAGGGCTATGGATAAACAGGTTGAAATGAAATCCTGACAAGACAGAAATAATGTTCCCCACATTTTGCAAGATTCACCCCTGCTGAGTCAGTTAAGAGACAAGAAGATGATGATGATGATGATGATGATGATATTGGATTTATATCCTGCCCTATTCTCTGAATCGCAGTCTCAGAGTGGTCACAATCAGGTTTACCCCCTCCCCCACAACAGACACCCTGTGAGGTAGGTAGGGCTGAGAGAGCTCTTGCAGCAGCTGCCCTTTCAAGGACAACTCCTACAAGAGCTATGGCTGACAAATTCCAGCAGCTGCAAGTGGAGGAGTGGGGAATCAAATCTGGTTCTCCCTGATAAAAGTCTACACATTTAACCACTACACCAACTGGCTCTCTTTAAGGGTTATAACTGGAGAAGCAACCAAATTCAGCTGCAAAAATGGTTTCTTCTATCTTTATTCAGCATAGGAGGTGGTACCTTACAATGAGCCAACAGATCAGGCCAAGTGGATTTCTGTAACAATACCCTCAAGGCTAGACAATTGTAATGTGTTTTATGAGACTGGACCACAAAGACAACTTTAAACCCTCAACTGATACAAAATGCTGTTCATTTACTATCTAGAGCTAGGCAGGGTGCACATTTTTATATCTCTTCTGTAGTCACACCATTGACTACCAATTAATTTCTAGATTCAGTTCAATGTGTTAGTTATTACCTACAAAGTCCTTCTTGGCCAAGAACCCATATACTTCTGCCACCTTCTTTTCTCAGAGGCGCTCTACCTCTATTTGTAGATCTTAGTATTTCGTAATCTACTTTTCTGTCCTTCTGTCTCTTGGGATTGCAATGTGAATTATCCAGATTTTTTCATCTCCCTCTAGCGATTTGTAGAACTGTTGTTGGTTAGTCTGGGATGGGAAGTTTTGTATGTAATTGCTGGATCCTACTGTTGTACCTCTTGATCTTGTCTGGACTTACTGCTCTGAAAGTAAAATTCACTTAAATAAGCCATCACACTAGACATATTGCCACCACCAAATAAATTGCTCCAAACATCAGAATTGTTTGGATTCATATTACTATATTTACATCATGGGTATAGTTTAGATTGGATTGTGATTAGTAAATTTCCAAATGCATATCCCTACTTCTCATTACCTCTCTGGTTGAAAACACAACTGCCCCAACTCATATCAACAAAAGTTCTTGTTGTCCATGTTCTCCTGGCTTGGGCTAGTTTGAACAGTGTAGTATTTCACATTTCAGAATTTTATCGTGCAAATAAATTTATTTTTTCCCCTGCAGAATTATTTCATCATGCTTTAAAAGGACATACAGAAGTCAATGACCATGTCCCAATAAAATACCAAAGTATGACCTCATATTAAATCAAAACTTTTGAAAAACAAAATCATTTTATTTAATGTTTACCAAACAGCGATCTTTACACTAAAAATATTATCCTGCAATTTCAGAGAGGTGAGAACAGGCAAATATTTATAATGAGGCAGATCACATAAAGATGATCTACATGGATATCTATCAGTCTGCACTCTGACAGGAACATTTCATCATTTCCTCCAAAAGTATCTGAAAAATTAAGATTGGTGACTTCTATCCAGACCTTAATTTCGGGATGGAATATGCCTGGCGGCATCAAATCCATACTGATCCTTCCCTAGCTTGGCTTTTAAAATACATCTTTTTTCACCTTCCTGCACAGCCCTGATCCAAATTGCAACTCTGTGTGCACTTTACGTTTTACAAATTGATTGAGATCTTCTTTTACCAGTTTGTGTCCTTTGTTGGGACTGCTTCCTGGTGGTTCCTCCTGTTCAGCTAATGTCAGCTTTCCTTGGTTTGTCAAGGGTTGTAATAATATAACACAGGGACTTTCACCAAAGCAAACCTCTATAGATGCTGGAGTCTGTCATGATTACAGTTCTCACCCCCACCTTCGAAATTGGCAACCCTGTTCCTTTCAAATAACTGGGGTTATTTTTGATCTAAAGCCTGAATATTCTTTTCCGCTGACATAAGAGCTTTAGTACATTGTTTGAACTTTTCATTTGATTGTTCTAGGCTCTTTTTTGCAGTGTTGCTCATGTTTCCTCATAAAGTTCATCCTCTGGAAGAAAAATCAAATCATTATTTGCAGCCAAATGTAGAAGTCATTACCAGTTCTTGCAGTAAGGAATCTGTTCACCCATTGTCCTGCATATAGGCAAAGATGAGTTCTCATATGAATGCATATAATCGTTTCCAACAGCTCTCCAGAATTCTATGATATAAGGTAAACCAAAGGCTGCAACTTGGGGAGAAGCAGAACCTGTTTGCTTTTGACCCCCTCCACATTTGGCTTTAGCACATTCAAGCAATGTTTCAGAATGCACTATTTTAAAATCTAATTTACATAAATAGTTGCCATTTATTCACAGAGGGGGGGGGGGGAAACATTACAGTTGCTGTTAGCTCAACACATTATAATGGTGGCCATTTTTCTAGTTTGTAATAAGACCAATACACCTGAACCCTGGAGAATGAAATAAAGTGGTAGGAAAGCTAACATGAGAAAGTGTTATGTCTTTTTAACAAGGCAAAGCTACTAATTTGTTCATGTCCACAGTCTGAAGGTCACTCTACAAATTAATGTTTATATAAATAGGACAGTTGTTTACATAGCATTAAATTAACAAGGGAAACACATGGAATTTAGCTAATTTTATTATTTCCAGTGCTGTTGGCTGTGAGAAATGTCATGTAGCACATCTGTTAGAGGAATGTTTCAACATTTCTTAGAATAAATGCCTTCCTTAAAAGTCTTTTTTCATGGATGGATGGATTATCAGACAGCTTGAATATAAAAATGGTGCAGTGCTGTTGACTGGGGGGCAATGGTGAAGTTCTAAAAAACTGTTTTGCTATGTAGGGTAGGCAAAAAACACACCCCAGCAACTGCCAATCAGCTGGAGAGCAAAAGAATCCTACCTGGCCCCTCAAACATGAGACGACCAGCAATCGCTTACATAACAGACAGGGTGGAAGGGCCAATCGTCGTCGAGACTGAAAACAGGGAGCGGAGGTCTGGCCGTTACAACAGCCTAGCCCCGCCTCCTCAAATACACACCCAAACGGGCTGAAGATCCTCTCTTTCCTCCCAGGGCAGCAAACTTTGCTAGTGCAGCCTAGCAGCGTTGCTGCAGGCTGCACGCATTGAATTGCCCTCCCAAGTCAGAATGAAGAGTCGGACACAAGGCATTGGTATAAATAATGGGCCAATTTATTAATCATCATAACAAAACAGCAAGGGCACCCAAACTGTGGCCTGGTCAGGGCTAGGGGTCTCAACAGACCGCTCCCCTGCCATTTGTGGGCGAGAGACCCAGCCCCCAGCCAGAGCTGTGTGACACAGCTCCTGCCAGGCCAGCCCAGATGGGAAGCATGCCCCAGAGGGCCCAACCACCAGACACACATCTCAATGGAAGGCACCCTCTGGTCGAGCCTCCAGGACAGTCTTCATTTTTCCCACCCCGGGTCATCAAACCCAAAGGTGGATTATGCCAGACCCCTAACTCCCCAAAAGGGGGATGCTTCATGGTCCTCCCCTAGCTGCATAGTATCCTAAACCCAGTAAAATCTGCCACCACTAAGGCCAAGTCTCTGCTTAGGGCTTAGCACCCACCGGGAGGCTTAAGGCCACCCGCAACCCTTGTCGGAGATCTCTCAAGAAAAGCATATTACCCTTTTCTGAGAGATGTACCCCATCCCCTCTGTAGAGGTCCAGAAATTCCGTAGAAATATCTGGATGGGCCAGATAGTGGCCCAACCTCCTTTCCAATGCCTTCCTAATTTCCCTGTTAGCTTTGTATCTGGCCCTCTCAATAGCTGCAGGGTCCCAAGCATTGCGCCAAACAAGGCGGGGCAGCATGGCTGACCAAATTATAGTGGCCCCAGGCCATCGCTCCCTAATGTACTGAAAATCCTCATGGGCTTGCCAGACTAATGACTCCTTTTACTAGCCCGAGATCATTTCCTCCCAGGTGAATAACTAAAACTGAGGAGGAAGATCTACACTCTCTCGAAATAACAAAGGCAGCAGGCTCAGCCATTGAAGACCTCGGCGCCCCTGCCAATCGATACAAACATGTTGGCTGAGTCCCAGCTGAAAGCCAACCGAAGTTCTCCGAGCCTGATGTGCAGCTCCAAACACATGGCTTTGGCCACAGACAAGAACTCGGCTCCTCTGGCCAGGAACAACAGCATCTAAAAAGAAAAAACAAACAAGAAACAGCAACCAGTAACATTTCAAACAAACAAACAAAGCTAGGAACTGAGCAAAGGTCGTACATAAGATTTGTAGGCCGAAGAGCACCAACGGCCCAGGCGCCAAATGGAGGAAGCAGCTGTAGAGGCTGCCCCAATTCTAAAGGAGTAGTTCCCGAACTGCACCCCAGACAAGCCCAGCTCACCAAAAGCCCGTGATGTAACAGCCCAAAACTGATGCTTCATCAACGGGCTACCATTATTGTGACAGAACAAAAACCCTTCCTTGGGCCCCTGAGCTGCCAAATAAGCAGCCAAAGCAGAAACTGGGCACAGCTCCAGCTCAGAGCAGGTGCCAAGTTCAGGCACGGTATCTCTCTGACATTGGTCAGTCTTAGAGTGACAAACAATAATAACCGCTTTGTCCTCAGATAACCTCAAGTCCCGTAGCAACAAAGCTTTACCAGAAATGTCATTTCTGGACCATGCCACTAGCTCATTGACTCTAAAAGACCCCCCAAAAGCTACCAAGGATGCAGCATGAAACAAAGAGGCCTCAAAATATGAAGCACACACCGTGCCCCAAACTCCCTTCAGACCCCTAAGAATCAATGGGGAAATAGGTTTTTGTGTGTCAAGCCTAGGACCTGCTTCTCTTACCCACCCCTCCAGCATTTTTCAGAGATGAAAATCAGCTGTTTCCTCCTTATAACCCAGCGCCTTACTGGCAAAAGCAAGTGCAGACAGGCGCCCCCTAATGGATCACATGGCCAATCCCTTACCTCGCAGAGAAACACAGTAGTGGAGCAACTGCTCCACCAGGAGGGGCCAAACAATGCGATACCCTACCTCAGCCCTAAAGTCCTCAAACTGCCGCACAGCACGTTCGTAAGACTTCCTGGTGCTAGGTGCAATGGCTAGGCCTATCGCTCTGCAAGCCTTGATTCTCCAATCAGCCATAGGTCCTGGGGCATTGATACCGCCTCTCGATCAGCATCTGGGGCCAAGGAGTTGGCTGAGGATGAACTGGTAAAAGGCAAAATGCAGATTTAATATCGCATTTTGCCAACTCTGCACCCACCTCACAGCGTCGTACCATGGCAACGGCCTGGTTGAAGCTGGTATATCTGATGGAGCATAAATACTCGGGAATCCCATCATTAACAGACTTCCCTTTGGGGAAGGAAAGATGGTGAATCAAATGAAATTCACCAGGAACCTTTTTAGGTACCACGCCCGAGGGGGAAACCCTAAGGTTGTCCACAGGGGGGTGGGAAAATGGGCCCAAAACCCTGCCCTCAGCCAACTCCTTGGCAATCTTATCTTTAACTACCTGCTCTAAACCTTTAACAGAACTAAGATTCCCAGACATAAATGGGACCCGGAGCCCCTGAAAAGAGATCCTAAAACCGAACTTAAAACTTTTTAGCAGGTAAACGCTGTCATCCCTGCGTGGATACCTGGACAGCCAGTATTCAAGAGGTCCCACCTTTATCGAACTGGGACCCTTTTCCAGCCTGATAACTGCCTCCCCCTCCTCCTGGTTTCTTCTGATTCTTACGCACCTGGGCTTTTGGGCAGTTATTGAAGGAGTGAGGCCCGCCACACATGGAGCATTCGTGCTTGAACTGACAAGCCTTTCTACTACACACTCCCTGAGAACCGAACTCCCAGCAAAGCAGGCGGGGTTGAACCGCCTGCCCCGCAGAACTGCAGGAAGAGGCTGTCAAAGCTGAGGAAGTTGCAGGTGACTTGGCCACTAAATGACCGCTATCAGAGCGGTCGCCCAAATTTGGCCGCATAGGAGACATGACCTGCAGAAACAGCTGCTGGTGAATCTGGTCCCACTGAAGGGAAAGGTACAAAGCAGCACTCATCATGAATTCCTTGTTGTACTGCATCCAAGCAGGCCCGCTAAACGTTGTGTATCCCTTATAAATTATGTCCATGTACTGGATGAGGGCAGCCACCCTTCAAGGCTGAGCTTGTACAATCACCCCGGCTTAGATAAAAAAACCAGGCAGCCAATTAGCCCAAGTCCGATCTACTTTGCGTTTCTTTAACTTTCCCTTTTCTTTTTTTGTCTAAGTCCTCCTTGTCCTTTTTTCCCAACTCCCGGAAAAAGAGGGAGAAAATATCCACATACTCCCCCTTTAAAAATTTTTATTTTGTTGCTGGCAACAAATAATAATAATAATAATACTTTTTATTTATATCTCACCCTCCCCACCGAAGCAGGCTCAGGGCGGCTCACAACATATTAATTAAATACAATACAATAAAATCATATAATTCAATAAATACTACATTATAAAACCATTGTTTAAATCAACATTCCAATTAAAATCAACTTTTATCGTGCTAAATTTCAGGTTTTTAATAAATTGATGGTGGAATACAACAGCAGTGAATCTATCATTAACTCAGCATTCAGCGAAGGCCATCTTAAAAAGAGTAGTCTTGCAGGCCCTGCGGAATTGATCAGGACTCCTCAGGGCCTGCACTTTGTCCGGAAGTTGATTCCACAGCATTACCCCCCAAATGATCCCCCAAGGGCAAGGCTACATCCCCAAAAGGTAAAGCGGTAAAAGGGACAGCCCCATAAGGAGAAGGGATGCCCCAAACCCCCATACAAGAACCTGGAAGACCTTGCTGCCCCACACCCGGCTGACACACGGGAGTCCATTTTAACTTGGCTCCCGGTTTTTTCACTTCCGGTCTCCTCCCCTTGGTCTTTAGGAGATCTGTCAGGGGTAACATGACTTGGGCGAACCCCTGAATGAAGGTCCTATAAAAATTTGCGAATCCAATAAATTATTGTAAATGTCTACGTGTCCTCGGGGGTTCCCAATCTAATACTGCTTGAATTTTAGCTGGGTCCATGGCTAGCCCCTTCTCCGACACTCTAAATCCCAAATAGTCCAACTCTGTTTTGTGGAACTCACACTTCAACAGTTTGGCATACAGTTTATGCTCATATAGAATAGAAAGGACTCTTCTCACTAGGTTCCAGTGGAATTCCATATCATTTGAATAAATAATTATGTCATCCAGGTACACCCCCCTCCCCCCGATATAGGTATTCTCTTAAGACCTCATTGATAAAGTTCATAAACACTCCAGGCACTCCTTGTAACCCAAATGGCATCACCAAGTACTCAAACTGGCCCATTGGAGTGTTAAATGCCATTTTCCATTCGTCCCCTCCTTAATCCGCACCCTGAAATATGCGTCTCTCAAATCCAGTTTGGTAAATATTGTCCCTTCTGAGACTGTACTTAGTAAGGCTTGAATCAGGGGGATGGGATAGGCATTGGAGGTTGAAATCCCATTTATCCCTCGAAAATCTGTGCAAAGTCTAAGACTCCCATCCTTCTTTTTCCGGAAGAGTACGGGCGCTGCATGTGGGGCTGTTACGGGGCAGATGAAACCCCTTTTTAGGTTCTTCTCTATGAACTTTCTCAGTTCTGCCTTTTCTGCCCACCCCATGGAGTATAGTTTCACCTTGGGCAGTTCTTGCCCGTGAATGAGCTCAATCGCACTATCCATGCTCCTGTGAGGAGGGAGTTCGTTACCTTCCTCCTCACTAAATACTTTTCTCAAGTCTCTGTATTCTTTGGGAATGGCTTGGACCTCCTCCACCGCCACACACATCTTCTCATTTCTAGGGGGGGGGGGTTCAGGTCCCAACGCTTCAACCCACTGGTGGTGCTTGCACTTACTGTCTGTAAAGTCAATTGTCTGATCCCCCCACTTAATGTCTGGCTCATGTTTGGCCAACCAGCCTACACCTAATACTATATCAAAGGAAGCTGATGGGGCAATTTCAAACAGCTCCGTATCCCAGTGGTCCTCTATGTCCACAGGCACCCTCTGGGTTTGCTCCAAGCACAGTTCACCCCTCATCACGATCCCATCCATCTGTTCGAATTGGATGGGGTGGGGTAGCGGAGTTTGCATGAGTCTGAGGGCGTCCACCAATTTGGGAGTAATTATCTCCCTCGTACACCCCGAGGCAATTAGGGCTTGTGCGTGTATAAACCTCTTGAACTTTGGATTTAATAAAGTCAATGTGACAAAAAACAAAGACCTAGTTATTTTCACCCTCAGTGGTGCCGTTAGGTCCACGACCTGCTGCTTGGCACCCTTCAGTGCAGGTCGTCCTCATTTCCCGCCGGCTCCATTTCCCAGGACATTTTGCTCAGCTCATCTAGGATGATGGTTTCCTCCTGAGGAATGGCAGAGGTGGCGGCGCTCCCCCTCGCTGATTCTTTAGACTGGATTGATGTTCTCTTAGGCATTGCTGTTTGAGGCTTTGGAGTAAGGGGGGGCCTCAAGGTTTCTCCGGGCAATTGGCTGCCAGGTGGTTCGGGTCCCCACACCGATAGCACTTGAGGACGGGCGGAGTTTTGGTGGCTCCCCCCACCTGTGGGCCCTTTTCCCCATCTGGCTTTGGCCCCAACCGAGACTCACATCCCCCCCTGCTCCCTTGCTGCAGTTGACATTGTAGGGTCACTCGTTTCATGTTGGTTTCCACTTCCCCTGCCAACATGGTAGGGCACGCCTGTTGCAGGGCCCGATCCAGCAAACTCGTATTCAGGCCCCTCTGGAACTGCTCTATCTTTATCCGCTCATTCCAACCCCGGACCTTGGCCGAGTTTGCTCTAAAGTCGGCAGCATACTCACGTACCGACTTCGACCCTTGTTGCATCTCCCATAGTGTGGGGATGGCTCGGGTTTTTTGCAGGGGGTCTTCATATTGGGTGAGCAATGCTTGAAGGAACCCCCACCATGGTATCTAGTTCAGGACCCCTGGTTTCATATAGACTCACGTACCATCTTCTGGCTGCTCCCTTCAGCTTGGACCCAAGGTAGTCCACTCTGCTAAACTCATCTGGGAACGTGTTCCCCCAATAGTGCATGTAACTATTGGCTTGAATCGAGAAGTATTCCACCCCTTCGGGGTCGCCATCGAAGGTGGCATCCAAGCCTCTCCCTCTCCCATAGTCTCGTGGACGTGGTGATATTGGCTGGGGAGCTGGGGCCGCTGGAGCCCTCAGGACTTGAGGTGGTCCCACAGGTGGAGCCGGTGGTGCCACTGGTGGAGCAGGCTGTGCCACCGGCGGTGCCCTTGCTGGGATCCCCAGTATTCCCCTCGGATCTGGTCTCAGCAGGCGATCAATTTGCCTCTGCATCTCTTGGGCCATGAATACAGTGTTGGTTTGGATATCGTCTCTCAGCCCTCTCACCATAGTTATCATCTCCTCTCTCACCGTCTCCAGGATGTCTGGCCCTCCCGGGCCTTTTCCTCCATCCTCCCCTTCAGAGTCGGAACCCGGCAGTACTCCACCGCTGCCATCGGGCCGAGGTTCTTTACGTCCATCCCCCTCCTCCAAAGGGCAACCCTCTCGGTCTCCCCCTGGAGATCCACTGCCATGACCCCCTTGGGATGGTCTTGCTAGGATGATCTCCCGGCGGGCCAGAGCTTCGTCCATCAGAGTGGTGGATGTTCATGGCTCCCACTTCAGAGGGGTGATGAACAGCTGCTGTATGTGTAGAGGGGACCTGTGCCCCCCGACTTGCCTCGCGTCGGTGATGTGCCAAGAGGGGGTCCGCACCTCTATCCTCTCCAACAGATTAATCAGTTCACTGTTAGTTGGTGCTCCCTCAGCCATTCGGCTTGAAAGTTGCCAGGTCAGTTTTAATGGATCACTTCCAAAATGTCAAGCATTAGATCTCAAAATAACCAGTCCTTGATTTTGAAACAAAGTATTGGTTTATTGATAATTCATTGTGCTCAGATAGGCACCAGATTGGAAGTGATACATTGTAACTCAAGAATACTAGCTTTAAGGGGGCACATCAAAGATACCTTAGGAATTCTACTCCAGCGTTTGAAATTCACACGCTTGCTATGTTATCTACTATTGCGGTCTAGCAACATCCTGGGTTCAGACCTGAGCCTGAGAAAGTGTTCCCGGAGGCTTTATCTTCAAAGAGGACATTCCTGCATTTGCTACTAGTGAGAACTAAGGAAGAGGTTACATGGCTTTGATGCGCAACGCATTAGAAAAACGGTTAGCAATACAGGCATACCAATAAAGAAACAAGATGCTTGACAACAACCTGGTTAAAACATTCGCTTAGAGCGTCCTTTTAGAAGCCTTTTCCACTCCAGCCCTTTCGTAAGGAGGAAAACCTGATGCTTCCTCCAGCGCCAGCAGCCTTTGCAGTATGCTAGCGTTAACTGCCTCATCACCCTCTTCATCAGAGGAAGACAAAGGGGGTGGAGGCCTCTTGGCTGGGGCCTTAGGGGTCTTTGGCGTGGGCTGTTTGCCCTTGGATTTTCCAGACCTCTTCCTACCTGACATCTCTGCAGTGCCCACTAGGCAGCAGCCCCAATGAGCAATGACAAAAGCTTACCTAAGAGCAACTAACACCCTCTAGGGCAGACCCCAAAATGGCTTCCCCACTAAACTCTCTAAAATGGCCACTCTCCCTTGAGGAAGAAGGGAAGCCCAATATGGCCGCCCCCCTCCCAGCTAGCAGGGTAAGCTCAGTAAGGCTGACCCAGCCAGACCAACACTCCCCCCGACCCTTAAAGGGTATTCAAACATCAAAAGGCAAAGACCCCCTGCTTTAGGACGAAGGCAGGGAGAGGAACAAAGAAGGATGAGGATACACCCCGCCTTAAGAAGCTGCCACAGCAGGCCCGCGGAACACTCCAGTCTTCCACATGTCCTTCCACGCCGCAACCACCACTGCAGCTCACTAGGAATGCGCTGCACCGCACAACGAAGCCGACACCAGCCCCGACGCAGAGAAAGGCCTCAAGAAGGGAGCATTCCCCCACACCTTGAAGAGCGGCGAAGAAAAATCAGCCCCATCGTCGTTGAGACTGAAAACAGGGAGTGGAGGTCTGGCTGTTACAACGGCCTGGCCCCGCCCCCTCAAATATGTGCCCAAATGGGCTGAAGATCCTCTCTTCCCTCCCAGGGCAGCAAACTTTGCTAGTGCAGCCTAGCAGCGTTGCTGCAGGCTGCACACATCAAAATGTTCACATACTTGTAGGAAGACTTGCAAGTGTCCCAGTATATGATGCAAGTAGCCCTTTTGATATTCTCTGATAAGGTAAAGGTAGGAGGTAACTATTTTAATTAATAAATTAGGGGAACTCTAGCCTCTTGTTTCTATAGTCAACTGTGTTTCTTTAACAAGAGAACCATCCTAATATGTAGATTGTAGACTCATGGTTGTTCTTGGGGCTTCTTTAAGTTACCATTACCTTCATGCACATTCTCTTTGGTGGCTCCCATTTTGTGGATTGGCCTGCCTGATGTGGTCAGAAAGGCTTCCATATTCTATCATTCTGTAGAATGTGTACAGCAATAATGTTTGAGGACAGGTTTTATGAAGAGATTATAACTGTAGCAGAATAGAATAGTCCAGGAAGATACCGTTATATGCAAAAAAATTGTAGTCTATTGCAATTTTTAAAGATTCAGTAGAATTGCATGGTTTATGTCTGATACTGAATGAGTCCTTTGCTTTTATTCTGTAACACACCTTGAGTTTCAACAAGGAGGGCTAAAAATAAATAAATGTCTAGAATAACTTTGCCATTATGTTGTTGTAATATTTATCTGTCCCATATTAGCAACACTGCAGCCAGGTGGTTCAGATTCTACATCTTAACTGATGAGGCTGGTCCAGCAGAACAAGAATCAGCATGCAAGGCAGTGGAACTGTCTAACCAGAGGAAGAAACAGATTAAAAGCCAGGTCACTGGAGCAAATATACTAGCTGTCCAGGCAGACAGTTGAGGACTAAGATACATGATAACAAGAAGTTGGTTGGAGGAGATGTTACAACAGCAACCTCCAAGTACATACTACAGGCTTTTAAAGCTGGCTTTGCAATTCCACCATAGTCCGATGTACTAGAGGACTGTACTGTAAATCAGAGTGGACCAGAAAGGGAGATTACATGCTGCCAAGTGGGAGCTACTGTACATTGTCTTGTATGGACTTCAAAACAAGCTCACTGCCTTCTATTTAATTGTGGGGAAGCCTGAAGAATAAGAGTTAGTTTTTATATGCTAGTTTTCTTGACCTTCAGGAATCTCAAAGCAGTTTACAATCACCTTCCCTTCCTCTTCCCACAACAGACAACTTGTGAGGTAGATGGCACTGAGAGAGTACTGAGAGAACTGTGACTGGCCCAATGTCACCCAGCAGGCTTCACACATAGGAGTGGGAAATCACACCCAGTTCTCCAGATTAGAGTCTGCTGCTCTTAACCATTACACCACTCTGGATCTGTTAACCAGTACACCAGCTTGAAGTTGAGCCTCTACATATTGTTGTTGATAAGTCTCCTGCTCCCGACTTCTTCTGGGTTTGTTGGTGCTGCTTTGCTGGTAGGTTGCTCAGAGACAGGGCTTTTTTGTAGCAGGAACTCCTTTGCATAATAGGCCACACATTCCTGATGACATCAATCCTCCAAGAGTTCTTAGTACAGGGCTCACTGTAAGCTCCAGGAAGATTGGCTACATTAGGGGTGTGTGGCCTAATATGCAAAGGAGTTCCTGTTACAAAAAAAAAGCCCTGCTCAGAGATGCTGTGCTCAACCACAGTGTCTGCAGGGACCACAGCTTGGATTCATAAGGCTTCCTCTGTAGAGGAAGATCTATCTCAGTCAACCTCTGGAAGGTCATGGGACATGACATTATTACATTGGTATATTTTCTTTTACTTAGAAAGAGTAATTTATAGAGCTTCCATGTATCTTCAGAGTCCCAGAAGATGTTGCCAGTGTAATAGTGTTATAAGCTGACTGAGATGGATCATTCTCTAAAGAAAAGGCAGAGTTGACAAGCCCTATGGGTCCCAGCTACAGCTCATGCAAACTCTGTGGTTGGCCATATCCTGCTGACACTTGTCACAGTTGACATTAAAGAGGAAAGGAAACAAGCAAGAAAAAAGGAAAGGGGTGAGAGGGGTAATGCAAATGTAGATGAGAATGAACTCCATCAGAAAAAAGCTAGCAAATTCATGACAAGTCCTATCTTATAGCTTCGCTTCCCCTAATCTTTTCAAATGAATTGAGAAGGAACTGCATATTGCCACTTATATCTATGAAATGAAAAGAGATAAGATTTAATTTTAAAAAAAATCAAAAGTGGAAATTCATAGAGCGGACACAATCTATGTCTAGAGGACATTATTCTTATATGGTATGGGCCTGGTTTTAGCAAATTTCTGAACATTTTATAAATTTTATACTGAGGGGAGGGGGATCATTAAGCTTCCTGATCACTATGTAATAACATGTATTTGAATTCAATGAGCTCAAAAAGAGTGGAAGAGAAATTAAAGAGCAACCATTATTAAAGGGCTGCCACAGTGTTTTGCACATACTTTATCTACCCTCAGGATACAGCAAATTATATCATCCTAATTGAAGGATGGAAGACTGAATATAAGAACAGATGGAAAAGTGAATGTAGGCTCACATGCCAAGTCCCATAAGGAATGCTATATGGTAAAGTTGCTTCAGCAAATACAGAATATTAGGCTGATGGTGTGAAGTGACCTTATGATGTGAAACTTGTGTAATCAGAAGAATTGAAAGAAGCTGGCTATGGACATTTGCAGTACAAATGTTCTGATGCTATTAATAGACTTGATAAAGGAGGAGACTGAAATCAGTTAAACCTGTTTCATTTGATGACATTTTAAACATCTTAAAATTGCTTTTACATGTTTTCTTAAGGAAAGTAACCAAACTAAGACAAATGAAGAAGGTGAGCAGTCTTTATTGATTTATTTGACTGGATTTAGAGGGAAAAGTTTTTTTTCTGCTATAAGGGTAAAAGCCTGCTTTCTGAAGGAGGTGGAAAGAATCCATATTCCCCCACTTACATTGCTCTTCTCTGAACCATTTCATTGTTCTTCCACTGAATTAAGGTTCTGGGATGAATGAGACTCTTTCTGAGAACAAACATTCAGTTTCATATCCTGTATCTCTCTTGGCTTGTCCAGGAGGCCATTTACAGTTATTTGATTTGGGCACTGTAGCATGTAACCAAAGGCATAAGAAGATTCTCAAGGAAAGTGAATGTCCTTCTTCCCCTGTGATCTGTGTCAGAATATGAAACAGAAGATGGAGTTCTAGGGAGCAGAGTAGTGGTTTAGAACAAAAGATTAGAAATTGAAGACCCATAGTGAAATCACCACTTAGGCATGAAGCTCATTAGCAGTGCAATCCTATGCAGACCTCATGCCTGTAGGCTTAGTCTGGAGTAACTTTACATTCAACTACACAATCGCTAACCATACATTTGTAAATCTCAGCCTCATAGGTGTAGTATCAGTAGAACATGTAGAACCAAGTTTTACAGCATGCAGCACCAGTAATCATGGCTGGGCCTATCTAACATATTATACTATTTCTTTCTTTGTTTGCTGGTGCAATTTCCAAAATCAAACTTGAAACTAAGAGTTGTATGTTATCTAGTACAGGTGTGTCAAATTTACAGCCCATGGGCTGGAACCATCCTGCCCAGAGCTTTAATACATCCTGTGGCTTTTTTCTCCCCCCTCCTCCACCTGTCCTTACCCTTCAAGCTCCCTAGGCTTTGTCTTTGTCTGCTCATCAGGAAGTTCTTCTGGGCCTGCAAAGTTGCAAAGAAAATGTGGAATGAATTTTCCATTAAGGTCTCCAGGCTCAGACTACTCCTGGACCATTTCTAGCAATAGAAACAGTGCTCTGGGACTGAAATGACAACCCTCAGAGTGCGATGATGGTCCCTAGCAATAGAATCTGAGTTCTGGTACAAAGTGGAATGACAATCCCTGGAAGCAGCAGCATTCTGGGAATGGAATTTCACTCTGAAAGCCCTGAATGCTTCTGCCACTCACAGGGACCATCATTCCACTCTGGGGGACTGTCATTCCAGTCCCAGAGTAGTCTATCTGGGACCAGAGAACTTAATGGAAAATCCATTTCACATTTTCTTTGCAACTTTTTCTGTGTTGCGATGTATTTCAATAGAGTGGAGCTCAATAAGTTTCACTTTCCAGTGTTTCTATGCTAGCTGTTGCTTGCTGGAGTTGTCTCCTTGCAAGTAAATGGTTGGTGTTCTGAGCCAGCTTGTCTCTGCTGAATGGACCTGAGATAAGGTTCCTGAGTGAGTACTGTAATCTGGAAACCCACAGCCAAAGGGGGACATTACACTGGAGAGCCACTGCCACTCTGAGTAGGTCTGGGCTGGGGGAAGAAGTTTGCAGTGCCCAGCCATCTCAAGTTTTCCTAAGAACAGATAAAAAATTAGTTTATATTTTTAGTTTCTACTGTGATCTTTGTGCTTTTCTTGATGTTTTAGTTTTAAAATTACACTGCCAAATCCCACTAGTCCCCCACCTTTCCATTTTAGGCAGGCATCTTTAAGGGGGGGGGAGGTTTGGGAAGTGTCAGTTATCAAAGACTGTTAAATAAACAAAATATCACAAGAGTTATAAGCATGTTTGTATTTTAATTAAAATATCTTTAATTGTGTCTGTTTGTTTCCTTTATAAAGTTTATATCACTATCTGGCTGATTACATTTTACAGCATGCATGGCCTAGCCCAAAAAGTCCCATTTATACCAGATCCAGCCCTTGTAACAAATGAATTTGACACCCTTGCTCTAGTATTTATATAGCTGTGTTTGTTTCTACACTATTGATCCAGTTACTGTACCAAATATCAAAGCTATCTTCCGTTGCTGGTAGCCAAGTCAGCAGGTATGGACACAGGAACATCCTTTAAAGGAATTGCACAGCCTATGGAGAGGGGTTTTTTGTTTGTTGGTTTTGTTTTTGAGTCACAATGGAACAAAAGCCCTGAGGGCAGGATCTGGTTCAATGGCAGAGCTTCTGCTTTGCATATAAGACTCCAGATTATTGTGAAAAAATCATGGAGAGAAGCTGCAAGTCACAAAACATCAGATGACCCCACACACACGCATTATTAAGCATATGTGCACTTTCAGAATTTTGAGAAAACTGAGTGGGTGCCACCACCAAAAGGCTGTCATGGTGGGGCACACAGCCAACATCCAAATGGCTGCCATAAGGTTTGGGTCAAATCCCCAAATATTGAAAGGTTTCAAGTCAAGTGTTCTCCTCTAATGAAAATGGCTGTTGTTGTATGGGTCCTCTGTGTCCTCTCTGCAGAGATAAAGGTGATGCCTCCTGGACTCTTCTCAGGTATCTTCTGTTCTAGAAAGATATAGGAAAAAAACAGGATTAGATTTTAACTTTACAGAAGAAGATGCTTTGGGCAAAAAGGAAGAGAGCACCAGAAAACACGTCAGCAGGCTCTACTTTGATAGATCGATGGTCTGACTCAGTACAAGACAGCTTCATAGTTCATCTATGTATTCATATGGTGGACCAACAACTTAAGCAGTCACCCTACATTCATCACTGCCTGACAACATTGCTGTAAAAACATGGAGGAGGCAACCATATACACTATGCTGAACTACGTGGAAGAGCAGTCCATGTTAAAATACCAATGTATTGCTGTGTTGGTCTGAAGTAGCAGGACATAGTTTGAGTCCAGTGGCACCTTCAAGACCAACAAGTTTTATTCAAGTATGAGCTTTCATGTACAGGAATCTGAGAAAGTGCACATGCACATGAAAGCTCATACCTTGAATAAAACTTTGCTGAACTTAAGGGTTCCACTGGACTCAAACTTTGTTCTAATGTATCAGATAGATAGTTTTCCTGCCACATAATAGCAAGTCTGACATTTTAGATGGAATCTCTTCAGTGTTCCATATTCTTATGATTTAAACAGATGTGAGTGAAGATGACTATACTGCATCCTGTTATTACATGACTACATGTATGCCATCATCATGGCTGATTTGTCACACTGACAAAGCTTTCAGAAGTTGCAAAATGTCAAACAGCCTCATCATGCTTCCTTATTGACAGCTATAAAGAGAACAACGGCACACTTGAATCCTTTCAGGATTTGCTCAGTAGTTCTTCCCCTCTCTGCAGACTACACACTCAGTTCTTTTGTCATCTGTTTCTGCCATATTTTGGCCTCAGCATTGTTGTTAATTAGAGGTGACTATGGTTTGATTAATTGCTAACATGTGTCACATATGCGCAATATGAAGAGCTGCAAGTCTAAATTTTTTCCACTTAGTGCATGCCTGAATTCAATGGAAAGAAGCCAAACATTTCTTTTTAATGACTAAGAACCTAATCTTATCACAGTGAACAATATGGATGTAATCAAAATAAGACACTCTAATCCATTTGAAGTGTTAAAAGTTCACAGAAGTATGCAGCAATTTTGGGCCACGTTTTACAATGTAATGCAAGCTGGATCACAAATGAAGGAATAGAGGCCATCAGAGTGATCTTCCGCTGTTTGAGATTCGCCATATTTGCTTCCAGGTTTGTGGTGAGCTTCTGAAGCCAAAAAAATATGCCTGTTATAAGCTCATTTCTCTGTTTGTTTCCCTTGGAGAATTTGCTTCAAACATGTGGAATTAGAAGAATACATATATTGACTATTTACTTTGGGGCATAGGTTTTATTTCACTACAGATGCATTGAAGATTTTATTTCTTTGATAGACCCTTGGGGAGGACCATTGCTCAGTGGTAAAGCATCTGCTTTGCACAAAGAAGGCCCCAGTTTCAACCCCTGGCATCTTCAGTTAAAAGGAACAGGTAGTGGTTGTTGTAAAAGACAACCTGAAGCCATGGAGATTCACTACCAGTCAGAATAGCCAATGCTGAACTTGATAGACCAGTGATATGACTCAGAATAAGGCAGCTTAATGTGCTCAAGCTGTTTACTTCTCTGTCCCATCAATGAAGAATTTGTACCATAGTCACCACCCTGGTCATATTGTTGATTACAATAAGGTCAAATATTTTCTTTCCTACCCACCCACACCAGTGGCATGGGTTGGCCGGTACATGGAGGTGGGGTATGGAGAAATGATGTTGTTTGTTTGTATTTGTTGCCAACCCTTACCTGCGAGCAGGGCTTAGGACAGCTTACATCAGAAGTAGAACACAATAAATAATAGGTTTAAATCAACATTTAAAATACTTGAAACAGTAATAAAGCAATACAATAACCAAGATGATGACAAATTTCAGTTTCCATCAGCTCCCTGGGTGGGGGAATGAATGCAGAGAAGGTAGGGGTGTAAGAGTGCCAGGTTGTTGCTGTCTTCAGTCAAATGTCTGGTGAAACATCTCTGACTTGTAATGTCCTACAGTAAGGTAATAAATCCCATAGGGCATGAATGTTCTTGGGCAGAAGTTCCACCAGGCAGGACTGAAAATGCCCTGGCCATAGTCAATGTCAGCCAGATCTCTCTCAGGATTACATCCACCAGGATGTTTTTATTGCTAGAGTACAACATTCTTCCAGGGGCACAGTGAGAGAACTGGTCCCAAAAGTATGCGGGTCCCTGGCAACTAATAGTCTTGAAGGTCAAAACCAGAATCTTGAACTGGATCTGCTGCTCCACTGGAATCCAGTGCAGATTGCACAGAACAGGTCAAATGTGTACCGTCTGAGGAGTCCCTGTAAAGCCCCACACAGATGCATTCTGGATCAGCTGGAGCTTCCAGGTCAGTTCCAAGTGTAGGCCTGGGTACAGCAAATTACAAAAGTCTATCCTGAATGTTAGTATAGCATGGATTACTGTGGCTAGGTCAGGGCTAGGCAGGTAGAAAGCCAGTTGCCTAACCAGGTGCAGTTGGAAAAATGCCAGGTTAACAGCCTGGGCCTCCATAAATAGGGTGGCATCCATTTTACCCACTGATCAGCTGATTGGTGGGGGAGGCCTTTAAAGAGCCCCAGGAATGTGGTGCTTTACTGCCGGTTCCCGGGCATTAAAACCGAGAGGAAGGCAGGGGGGAGGCAAATAGGCATTTGTCAAGGGACCGGGGCAGGGGGAAGGCTGAATTTAGTGCCCCTGCATTGCTGGTGCCCTAGGCAATTGCCTAGCTTGCCTAGTAGGCGAGCCGGCCCTGATTGTTGGCCCATGTTGAGGTTGATGGGGAGAAAGGAAGCAGGACTTTATTGAATCCTATTATCATCTCTCCCCCTAGCATAGATTCTGTGTCTAAATTAATTTTGTCTTCCCATGCAAAAGGAAATGAAAGCTCTCATAGAAGAGGTATAAATGTACTCTGCCTCAAAAAAGGAAACTGTTGTAAATAAGATCTGTAAGAGCAAAGTTACATTCTAAGGGGGAAAAAACAAAACAAAGACTTCTATGATTTTCATTTGCTGGCTCTGACTAATTTTTGTTTAATGCACGACTTTTATATTATACAGCCCCTGGAAGTAAGTGAAATATAATTCTAATTAATTTTTCCTACGGCTGTATACAAATCAATAACTGTAAGCATCCCAAAGGAAAATGCATGCAACGTGGTACTCCAGGTTCCTAATGAATGCAAATAAGCTGACCTTTTTCTGACAACTCTGAATATTGTTTCACAATTTTACCACTAAAATTGCTGTAATCAGCAATTCATACAGCAAATATGGAGCCACTAACAGTTCAAAATAACTATTCATTATAGCAAAGCAGAATGCAAATTTCCCTAAACTCTTGCAAACTTTATGGAAGCAGAGTACCCCATCAAAATCACTCTGAAGGCCATCCTTACTTTTTTCATTAATCCAAGAGGGCCACATCACTGTGTTAATCGAAGAAAAGCCTTTTGGTTATAACATTTAAAAAATCATGTTTTTTCTGACTCTTATACATAATGCACCTTCAGTTCTGTCTCTGCATGACTCAGATCACTCTGGACTCTTCTCTCTGTTCATCCATCGTCATCTTCACCACCGTCTGCTGCTTTCAGTCATCTCATTCTGTGACATCACAGGTCTGTGTCCCCAATCTCAGTTCTAATAGTAGTCCTTTTTTTAAAAAAATCCTACCCTTTCTCCAAGAAATTCACAATGGACTTATGCTTCCCATATTTCTTTTCAGAATAGCCCTGTAATGTAGTTTGGTCTACAGAGAGTGAGTGGCCCAAGCACGCTTCACGGCAGTATGGGGATTCAAATGTATTCCTTCAGACCCAAATATGACGTAGTAACTACTGCACTATACCAGTTGGCAGATATACTCCTTCTTTTTACCCATGCTCAAGACTCAACTCCTCCCTATTCTTTTTTAACAGCACTGATGGTACTTTCCCTTTTTCTGCATTACCACGAAGTTTTCTGTACCCTATCTCTGCTAACTCCTCTTAGCCCATCCCAGATATCTCTCTACATTCCTGCCAGCCCCCACCTCCACCCTTTTGTTTCTTTTAGTTTCTTTGTTGATCCTTGTTGAACTGTTCTGTCACCAACTCATCTTTAGGTTGCATCCATATACTCTCTTCTACTTTAAGACAGCCACTTCAATTCAAATTGTTTTTACCTGCTAACAAAAGATGCAGCTACAATATTTTGTTCATAAATCACTAATGGGGGCAGGGAAGCATTGTCCATGGTTTTAAAAGACCTTATCCTCAGTGAGAATTGGTGTAGTGTGTTGAGCACTACAGTGTTGTTGGGCTAAGATTTAGAAAGCCAAAACTGAAATTCTGGGTCAGCCCACAGGGCAAGCCAGCATTTCTCAGCCTAACCTACCTTTTAGGATTATTGTGGAAGCAAAATGATGCCCATTCCCAGAGCTGCTTAGTGTAAGCATTCGATACAGGTGTTACAAAGAAATCCTTTTCTGGTCTACTCAGAATCCTTTTCTGGTCTGCTCAGTGGGGCTTACTCCCAGGAAAATATTCTTACAGTTGCTCTGTAAATAAATCCATTGGTGTTTTGCCACTGATTCAGTTAAAAATTGATTGCATTGTAATTCTCCTGCATTTTAATAAGCAACATTAAATAAGCAGCATGTTACTTAAAATGGTTCTATATCTACTTAGCAGGCGATTTTCTGCCTATAGGAAATCTTGGAGCAATTTGCAATGATGTAATAGAGATTTAATTGAATAAAGCAGGTGTTATGTAGTATTCCATGAGATGCTGTCCCTATGTGCAGTAATATGTAAGGAATGATGGGAAAAATAAAAAAGGAAAAAATGCCAGGTGATAGTTGAATGTTATTATTGTACAAAGTCCGTAAGTATTTTATTGTGCAGGCTTTGTCACAGGCTGTGGACAGTTCCTGCTCCGATTTCCCCAACAAAGCCTGCAGGGTGAAACATGTAAGGACTTAGTACAAAAATAACTCAGTCAACTATCACCCGGAATTTTTTTTTTCTGTTGTCACAGCGCTAGTTGCAACCCAACTTTTCTTCGTGAATGTAGCTCAAAAAGTGTATAGGTGGGGCTTTTTTTTTTTAGCAGGAACACACAGAAACACAGTTCTGGCTGGCTTGGTGGGTGTGGCCTAATATACAAATGAGTTCATGCTGGTTTTTTTCTACAAAAAAAGCCCTGTGTATATTATTTATTATTTCCTTCCCTGAATGGGGTCTGAATGAGTAACTACAACCAATCAATACAGAGTTAAAATCAGATTCATATAATAAAACAATATAATATTCTAAAAACAAACTGCAGATGGTGTTGTCAGTGGCTTCCACTCTTTCCATTCATCCCCCAGCTGGTATAAAATAGATGACTCCACAGAATTATTTCAATCTGCACAGGGAGGCCACAGATTAACAAAATGTCCACCAATGTTGCAATAGGCCATCCCCCCATTTATATGTTATTATTTTGCTATATAATAACAAATTCATTTTTAAAGTTTACTGAAACTGATCAGGCTATCCTGGTGAAGTATACTTGATCAATGAAAACAAAAAAGAAATTTGGCGAATTCCTAGTCTACTTATGACAGCCAGGGCGTTTTTAACTGAACTCAACCATCTTTTCTTGATGACATCTCAAAGATATCTCTACTGTCTCATACTAGTGATTCTTTCATGTTCCAAATGAATCCTTAGTACATCTCACTCAATATTGATCTTTAAACCATGTCTCCCAATCCTTTTCCCAGTGTGGTCACTGAACAGTATAAAAGTTCAATAGGAAGATCAGCTGCTCATCCACTTTTTGCTAAAGCAATTTGTATTATGGATTTACTTTAGCAGTCTACAGTGGCAGTTGCTGTTTTTACTATTTAAATGCTTTGATTATTTGACCTTGCTTACTTTATCTTTTTAAGCGCTGTGCATGGGCTTTAAAAGTTGATCAATAACAGGGGATTCCTCCACCACATTATGCAGAAATCAATCTTGTTTGGGACTATTTGTATTTTGCTCTTACAAGTCCATCTATCTATGTTAATTTTATATTTTCTTATGTAACTTGGACCCAATTTTATAAATATTCCTTATGTAACTTGGGCTCAATTTTATAAATATACATTCCTGCATTCCCAAGGGAATCCTGGGACCGTGACATGTACTAGATATATTAACAGAGGAAAAATTTCCTCCTGGAGGAATTTAATATGAGACACGAGGAGCATCTGGCAGGGGTGGCATAAGTCTAGGCATTCCTGCTGCTGTAGCAGATTGCACTAAATGACCCAGAAGATTCCTTGCAACATTATAATTCTGCTGCATCTGGTAGTGTTTTGTAGAATAGGATTCTTTAGATTATTAAAGTTAGTGAGTTTATATTTTACTAGTCAATGTGTAAAGACAGGCATTGTTAAATATTTTCTTTAATTAAAGTTCTGCATTTTTTTCTTTTGGAAAGAACTAACACAGAGACATATACAAAGCAAGAGTCCTGCACCCATAGATTCAGGGGGATACTTGGTACCAATGTGCTGCTGTACATTGTATCAATGTCCACACCTCTTTGTTTTTTTTCCTTTCCACCAAGTGTACATGGTCCTCCATCACATCTTGATCTTACCCTTCCTAGGTGTGTTTCATTTTATTCTCACATTCCTGTGAGGTAGGTTAGACTGAGAGTCTGTGATTGGCCCAGTACCACTCAGGAAGTCTTATGACTGAACAGGAATTTGAATATATGAGGCAGAGCCTGAGGTGGGTGAGGTTGGGGAGGGGAAGGGAAGGACTTCAATGGGGTATAATGCTATACACTCCACCATTCAAAGTGGCCACTTTCTCCAAGTGAACTGATTTATGTTGCCTGGAGATCAATTATGATACACAGACTTCCAGCCACCACCTGGATGTTGGCAACCCTACCCAGAAGTAATATCACCATGTTGAGTTACACTCCAGGAATTAAACAGTCTCTATGGTAAAGATCACAGAGGTGGAATTCCTGAGAGCTGCTTAATGTGGTGAATCAATGTTTCCAGAAGAGTGAATGGGAGTTCTCTCGATGTGGTGAGTTGCTCAATGTTCCCTCTAAGCTGTGGAGTCTTGTGAGCAAAAATTCTGCTTTGTGAGCTACTGGTATTAAAGTTGTGAGTTACTGCATAAATTAGTTGGTTCTGGGACCATTTTTCCTGAGCTGAAACAAAACTGTATGAGCCAGAGGCTTAAAAACTGTGAGCTAGCTCACATTAACTTAGCTTAGAGGGAACACAGGTTGTGATGTGTTGTTCTCTCCTCCCCCCTCCCCCCATTCCCCCCCCCATTGTATCAACTGAACAAGTACAGGGGGAAATGGAAGATTGGGTGGGAGTTTTGCTGTCAAAGTCAGGCAAAGTGTAAGGCTTGTGTGTGTGTGCACATGCATGTGTGAGAGAGAATTGATAGTTGACAGGCTAGTTGTAATCCTAAATACATGCAACAGATACAAAATCAAATCTGTGAAACAGTCTAAAAATCAGAACCAGGATTGTAAATAATCAGTCAGCTACTGTAAGAAAGAATTGTGACAAAGTAGCTCCCATTTTCTCTTCTGGGAATAAAAGACTAGCCCCTTTTGCTGCTTTGGACAATGGATTTTGAAAGCTGAACACAGACCGCTCTGTTCTCCTATCTACTATTCTCAAACCAGGAGAAGTTTTCCTGCCTTTAAAATTCCTTTCTTAAATGGAAAAGTGGAACAGAAATCTAAAAACAATGCACAAGGCTTGCTTTCTCTGGCTCCTGGAACAGGTACAGAGACAGTGCCATAGCAGCACACTATCTCTCTCATCGATTACTCTTAGTGGCTCCCTCTCAGTGCTGGAGTAAACCCTGTGGAGGCCCCTAGTCAGTCAAAATCTTGGGGGCCCCCTTGCAAATTATCTCAAGAGTCAGAGCACCCGCCCCACCCACAGCCCCCGCTGCAGCCTGCGGGCACCTTCTCAAATGCCCCTTTGACAAAGCTGTGGGAGAAAGGCAGAGAGAGGCAAACTTGGCAACGACACCAGCAGCAGCCACACCAGGCAAGTCAGGCAAAAAGCGGCTCAGTTGCTGGCTGTGTACACAGGCTGAGAGGGCTGCATGCAGGAGAAAAACTGAGGGGGGAGCCATCCCAGGGCCCCTAAAGGTGTGAGGGCCCATGGGCCAGTGCCTAGCTGGCCTAATTGTTAATCCGGCCCTGCTCTTTCTGTCCTCTGGAACATGCAGGAGTATAGTCTTTAAAGGGAGTACTAGAGAGTAGGAAAGTATGGGGGATCTCAAGTTAATGAAGCAGGGCAGCAATTATCCTCAAGAATATTATTTGCATGGCTGGTTAGCACTTCATTTTATGCAAATTTTAAAGGTTCCTTTTAAGTTACATTTCTGTGTCTATATAAATTTATACCTTGCTGTGGTTGCAAACTACAACACTAATTCCACATGGTACTCATACTATAAATACTTTTCACCTAGCAGTTTGATAGTTCCAGGCAGGTCTCAAGTTTTATCTTGAATCAAAGTGGTGAATGCATTTCTTGATTCAGTCACTGGTTCCTCAGATGTTCTCTATGTATCTGAAAAGTAGAGATTAGATCAACTGCTGAGATTTGGAAAACTGGAATTCAGGTTGAACATTCCAAATGTTGCTCCCATAAATGTTCACATACACAAATTTCAAAATGATCGTACAACATAAAGACAACAAGAACTATGATGCAGTATGTAATCTAATATGTAAGTAAAAATAATGCATTATGCCCAGCAGTGAAAATTCATTAAGGAAAGATATTTGAAGTAAAGCAAATGTATTTATTAGATTTTTTAGTTACCATTCACCTGAGAGGTCTCATAGCAACTTGCAATATTAAAACTAATAAGGTATAAATAACATAAATAACATAAAATAAGGTATAAATAACATAAAAAATATAAAATAATAGCATTAAAATATTAAATTATTAAAATATCTGGTTAATACCATACCACTAATCAAAATGTCCAAACTTGGGGTCAAAAAGAGGCCAACCTAAATAATTTGCCCTTGCATGCCCTGCAGAAACTAACAAGTCTGGCAGGGCGCAAGTGTCATTTGATGGTGCATTTCACAGAGTAAGGGGCCACAATTGAGAAGGCCTTTCCCTGGAGATGACTAACTGAGCCACCCTGGGGCCAGGCACCTGCAAGAAGCCCCTAGAGCAGGGGTCCCCAACCTTCTTGGCACCAGGGACTGGTTTTGTGGAAGACAATTTTTCCACGGACCGGGGGTGGGGGGCGATGGTTTCAGGATGATATAATTATGCACTTTATTTATATTCATTTTATGTTGTGGTTAATTATAATAATAATAATAATACATTTTATTTATACCCCACCCTCCCCGCTGAGGCAGGCTCAGGGCGGCTATGCAGACTCTTATCTGGGAGAACCAGGTTTGATTCCCCACTCCTCAACTTGCAGCTGCTGGAATGTACTTGGGTCAGCCATAGCTCTCACAGATCTGTCCTTGAAAGGGCAGCTTTTTGGGAGAGTTCTCTCAGCCCCACCCAACTCATAGGGTGTCTGTTGTGGGGGAGAAAGGTAAAGGAGATTGTGAATTTCTCTGAGACTCTGAAATTCAGAGTGGAGGGCAGGATATAAATCCAATGTTGTTGTTGTCTTCTTCTTAATGACTACATTGTAATATACAGGGCTTTTTTTGACCAGGAACACACAGGAAAGCAGTTCTGACTGGCTTGGCACCAAGGGGTGTGGCTTAATATGTAAATGAGTTCCTACTGGACTTTTTCTACAAAAAAGCCCTATGTAAAACATTGATGATATGAGGGGGCATGGCCTAATATGTAAATGAGTCCTTGCTGGGCTTTTTCTACAAAAAAACCCATGTAATATATAATGAAATAAATATTCAACTTACGGCCCAGTTGCTAACAGGCCACGGACCAGTACCGGTCCATGGCCCAGGGGTTGGGTATCCCTGCCTTAGAGTATGACTGAAAGCAGTGAGGGGGTTGTAAATATCACATACAAGTGTAAACAGAATTGGCAAAAATGTGAATCAGCTGACTTTTTTTCACAGTCTACTATTAAAGATGAAAAATAATATACCTCTTCATATTCTGGCAACCAGTATCCGATGCAATTCAGAAAGCCATCATGGCTTTTGATATCATTTGGAACATATGGAAGAAAGAAAGGAGATAACAAATAGATCAAACACAAAAACCTATGAAAATTATAGATTTTTTTCCAAGGCAGTGCAACATGTTCTTAATGGCCTCAGTCTCATTAGACTTCCACAAAAGGTCCCTATTTCCTTATCATCATATCCTGATGGATTCTACCCACCCCTGTGTGATCTAGATCTCATAAATGTAGCTCTGTTAAATTTTAAATGCATCATAAAGCTTTTTGCTTACAGCTAAAATAGCTTAAAGCATTTAAAATGTTAGTCATCTCATGGAGATAGGTCTGTCCATGGCTATTAACCATTAACTAAATGGAACCTCCATGTTCCTATGCAATATATTTCTGAGTAGCAGATAAGCAACAAGAAATATCTGTTTCCATCATGCCTTCCAGATGCATTCAGGCTGTTTTCATATTTACTGTACTCAGCTGATCTTGGTTCAGTCCAAGCATTTCTATATTCTAATAATATCCACTCTAATATCTCAAAGGTTATCCAAAATTAAAGGAAAAACTAATACTCCTCACTCAGCCCAAAGGGCAAAATTAGCTAAGTAGATTATGCATGATGTAAGGAAACTGATTTAACTATACATTGTAATTCTCAAAGTTAATTCCTTCTTATAAGGAAATATAATGTGAGCAAATGCTACACTGAAGTTTAAATGACAAATTAGGAATACCAATTAATATTATATGAGTTTAGAAAATGGGGTGGTTTCCATGATTGCTCAATGAAGGTAGTTCCATGGACTTCAAGAAATGTAATGCTTGATGGCAAGACGGTCTGCCAGATTTTGTTCCGAACATTGGCATTGCATGTATACATTTGGTCTAAATGCAGACATCACTTATTGGGGCCACTGCATCATGACATTGTCATGGAATACTTGATTTAAGTAGAGAGTAAAAAACATAACAGGATATTGGTGCTAGATATTTGAGAAGATTACAGGTTTGGCAGGAAAAAGTTTTTAAAAATTATAACAAGAACCAGACTTCATGAGCATATATAATGCTGGCTGGGGCTGATGGGAGTTGTAGGCAAAAAACATCTGGAGAGCTACCGTTGGCCACCCCTGCCATATCTCATCCCTCTTCTCCTGGCCACACAGCAATTGGGGTTCAGCAAATGCTGCATTAAGGAGTCTTCTCTTCACATTCCTTCCTGTACAACCACTGAGTGGCTGGCTTGTGTAAAACTTAGAGATGAGGGTAAGATGGCCTCCAGGTGAGACCTGGGGATCCCCTGGAATTACAGTTTAGACTACAGAGATCAGTTCTGCTGGAGAAAATGGATGCTTTGAAGAGTGGACTCTATTGCATTGTACCCCGCTGAGGTCCCTGAACTCCCCAGGCTCCATCCCCAGATCTGTAGGAGTTTCCCTACCTGAAGATGGCAACCCTACCTCCCACCTGTGGCCATGGGGGATCTGGCAACCCAAGTAATACTCTCTTTATTCTTGGATACTTCAAGGTGTTTGCCTATCATCCCTGCCTATTCCATAACAACCCATGCTGTTCTTACCATTCCTAGTTCATTAGTCCCTAGAGACCAGGCCTATATCCCAATCCCATCAAATGTTGTAGGTCTCCCTTCTTAAACAAATCTGAAATGAATTCCCAAAAATCCTGTTTGGGCTAAACCATGATCAGCTACTTCCATATTGAGTATGTTAGGTAGACTGCTGCCACGGTGACAAATCTGCACTAAGGAAAAGAAAGAGGCCATGTAAGAAAAAGCCCCCTACTTTTCATACACATGGACATCGTGATCACCAGTATGGTTGCCAGGGTGCCTGGAGTTTTGACTCGCACACATCTGCTCTAAGGAGTGGACTTTGCCCATGGTTTCTAAGGCTTATGTGGATACTATAAGCCTCAGTTTTGCAGCAGCATTCTACATCTCTGGATGGGTGTTAGCCAGAACTACAGACGAGCTTCCAGCTGCTCCTTGTGTGCCCAGTCTTGGCCACTGCAGTAAAAGAAGCCATGCCACCATGAACTGTACAGGCAAACAATTTCCAGCCTGTTTCCATGAACCAAAGGCTAACACCACCAGAATCCATCTTGTTTTCCTCACTCCATATCCAACAGCTGCTTCAACTTCTGCATAAAGCAATCAAGCTTATCTTAGGCGTGGATCCTGCCAGATTGCCTAAGCAATTTGTCTAACGGAACTCAAGACAAAGACTGGTGCCAAGAAGAAGACTGAACAAGAGGAAGACCATTTTCAGCCAGAGCCAAGTTCCTTTGTGTAGACCGGGTGTTACCTTAGGTAGCAATTTGGCCATCTATTGTCACCTTTTTAGATAAGTTTGGTAAACTCAAGCACACCTCCACCCAGTAATTTCCCCCATTCTTTTCCCCATTTTGGAGCCTCACCCTGGTCCATTGCAACCTGAAAGTCCAACCAGGTACCCCTGGACCAAGCTTGTTCATTGGTCAGTCATGAGCACCCAATTAGGTGCCACCAATTCACTTGCTATTGGCTACTGCAGAAGTCCAGCCCTTATGGTCACTGCAGAGCCTTCCCTTTTCTGAGGTCATGTACCAGCTGACCACCTGTCATCCACCCCTGTACCTCCCATCCCCTGAGGGTCTAAGGTAGTCTATTTAACCTCTGGCCCAACTCCACTCATGTGTGCATCTAGCAGTACCCCAGTTCCGCTGTCTAGATCCATCCCCGATTCTGGCCACAGTTTTGGGTCCATTTCCCCCGTCCTCTTACGTCACCATTGGAGCCTTCTTGAAGACTACGATCAGTAATTATCAACCTGTTTGTTTACCCATGTGTTGTCTCTATCTCTCTCTCTATTTTTCCTAGGACTGTATGTATGTTTCATGAGCACATTGTCTTGTATATATGCCTATATTTTCTAGAATATATTTTAATTGTTTTACTTAATTAGAGTCCCTAATATTTTAAGCATTACTTTTCAGGACGTGGAATCCTGTATACACAGGTAAAAAGATCCTGAGTGAGCCAGGTGCCCACCTGACAATTCCCCAACCTCATTTTGAGGGGAATTTTGGCTTACAGCCAGGGGCCAAAATGTCCCTACAACCATCAATAGCAGGGACTTTGCTATTATCATAGCTTTTGGTAGTTGCTTTACTACAGTCTATATATTACTATTGCTTGTTACTACTTTGCGGTGCTACCCCTGTCTAAGTCCTTTGAAATCAATGCATTTCATAGGAGTGCACTCTAAGTGTGGCAAAAGATACAGGATTTTTTTTTCAAATGCACTAAATATGGCAAAGTCATGAAAAGGGACTGAGATTTTTTTTCAATGCAGCCTATCGAGACATTTAGAAAAATTCAGCATATATGAAAATACTGAAAATAAAGCAATGTTTTGGCTTTATTCCCCCCCTCCCCAGAAATTCACTTTAATGAAAACTAAAAAGCCAGTGCTATGGATGATTAAAGAATCCAGCACATAAAAACTTTTCAAAACAGCCACTGAATATCTGATTCAGCTTTTCCCAGAGGCCATGTTTTAGATTTTCAGTATCTAGTTGTTGTTTAAAAAAAAAATTAACAGGTCGCAAAGAATACATCCAAACTCTAGTGGGACAATTCACTTTTTATGCAAAACTTTTTGCTTGCAGTTATTGATTTAAGCAAAAGGCAGCAATACTTGGATTGAGAAAAAAAAGTTGCAGCAATAAGCTAGCTACTAAAAATCTAAGACCTCTGCTTTCCTTTTCTGATAACCCCCTTTAAATACAGAGAATGGAAAAGCCAAAAAGGAAGATTTTCTTCATGAAGCATATGCATGGCTCCGTGGCCAGCCTGCAACAGACAAGTCCATACTGTTTTTCTCAAGTGGGTAAATGTTAAGAGAGAAGAATCCAAGTTTCATGATGCAGCAGCACAAAGCTAGGAAGTGAAAATTATGTTGCAGCAGAGTCTTGAAAATATGACTGTAAAAGTTAATCAATAAAATGTCTATTCCTGTCTATTCACTAGGGGCCGCAGCTGCATAGCTTCATACAATCGATACTACAAATTATTACGATTTCCAGGTTCCCACTGGACATTCTGAACAAATCTTTCAAGTGTAACAGGCTTACATAGTGGGGTTGTTGTAGCTGGGTCCCCCCCCCCCCACACACACACACTTCAAACTTTACATGCAGCTCATCCAGAGTAAGTGGCAATAAAATCTTAAAACATGTGAATTTTGTACAACTGTTAAATATTTTATTTCCAGCTATCCCTTGTTTTGTGCTTTCTTCCCTTTCAGTCCAACAGCTAAGATAAATCGCTGCTTGTGCTTGCCTTAGGAACTTATATTGTGACACTTACAGAATGGATAACCTTGCACTTTTGTTTTTACACACATAGGAGATAGACTCTCTACAAGCATACGACAGTATAAATAAATTCTCACCTACCTTTCTCTCCTGTTTGTCTAGTTACTACAGACTAGGCCCATAGCCAGAAAAAAAATTATGGGGGGCGGGGCAAATGAGTACAGTGGTGGTCAGCCTATCATTATTTGCTTTGTCTTGTATGTATTTATACTTTATTACTTATTTACCAATTTTCTATTTGAGAGGTGGATTACATGGCATAAAACAATGTAATCAAACAGAATGAGATACCTAATAAGCAATGCAATAGGACCAGGATTACAAAAATTAGAAAAGCGCAAGAAAGTATCAGACATGCTGTAAAACATTGCAAAAAATTACCAAACAAATCAAGTTACCAAACAAATGAAAATAATGCTGTAAGCAGTTCTGAGTCTGTCACAACACCATTTTTACCCCTTCAATCCTTCATCTCACTCTCTCTCTCTCTCTGCTTTACTCCAATATGGCGTTACTCCCCGTCCCCTTCTTTTAAAATCAGGGCTCTTCAGCCCTGATAACTGCTAATTCTCTTCTGACCATTTGCTCAGAGAATTCTCCCTTGCGATTCTCACATTTAGCCACAATTCCTTCCTTTTCTACATGGAGGATTTACACTTGAAAGACTTGCAACAGATTTCACACCAGCCCCCCAGAAGTGTCTGAAGGGGTATGACAAATGATTGATGGGACCCAGCCCCTTTTTGCTCTGCCATGACTAAGAGACTAGACCAAACTCCCCCACCCTCATATCCCCTCTATGCCAGCCATATTTGTCATACTGGGATCCAGATTTTCAGCAGATTTGTGTGTTGGAGCAAAGAACAATTAAGATAACATTGCCTGTCCTTCTATGAAAGGTTCCTTTTATTACATGGAAACAAGGATGTTCTGTCTCCTGTGTTGGTTATTTTTGGTTGGGAATATCTCCTTAGTGGCAAGGCAGGAAGAAGAATGATTTAATTCTTTACTACAAGGGTTACATCCTATATCTTCGTCCAAAGAGCTCTGGGCAGCATACATGATACTCCTGCTCACACTATATTCTAGTAACAATTCTGAAAGGTAGGTTAGGCTGGAAGTGAATGAGTGGCCCAAGGTTACTCAGTTATGTTCAAGGCAGGGCAGGAATTTGAACCCAGGTCTCTTGGAACCTAGCCCAACACTTCAACTGCTACATTGGGCTGGCTTATACAGAAGAAGAAGAAGAAGAAGAATTGGATTTATATGCCACCCTATACTTTGAATCTCAGAGTCACAATCTCCTTTCTCTTTCCCTCCCACAACAGACACCCTGTGAGGTGGGAGGGAGGGAGAGAGCTCTTACAGTAGCTGCCCTTTCAAGGACAACTCCTGTGAGAGCTATGGCTGACCCAAGACCATTCCAGTAGCTGCAAGTGGAGGAGTGGGGAATCAAACCCAGTTCTCCCAGATAAGAGTCCATGCACTTAACCATTACACCAAACATGCTAGACCAAATATGCCACCATAACTATCCTGAAATGCTGGGCAACAAAATATAGTAGCATAAGTTGCATTTTAAAGCTAGCAGCAACTGAGGAATGGCTACCATGATGCAACATAGTGATTATTCTCCCTAGCAGAGTTGTGCATTTCTCATGAATGTTTAGGATTGCACAGTAAATTGTGATCTGATCTCAGTGCCATGGTCTCAGACCCACAATCCGTAACCTCATTTCAGTCCCAAAATCCCTGGAAGGCAGGGTTTAGGCAAGCCTCAAAGTTTTATCTGCAACACAAGGGTAATAATACTAGCCAGTTAATGGTTTAGTGCAGTGTTCATGCTGAGTTAGTATGAACTGGCTCACAGTTTTTTAGCCCTGGCTCACACATTTTTGTCTTAGCTCAGGAAAAATGGCCCCAGAACCAGGGCTTTTTTTGTAGCAGGAACTCCTTTGCATACTAGACCACACACCCCTGATGTAGTCAGTCCTCCAAGAGCTTATAGGGCTCTTAGTACGGAGCCTACTGTGAGCTCCAGGAAGATTGGCTACATAAGGGGGTGTGGCCTAATATGCAAAGGAGTTTTTGCTACAAAAAAAACCCTTCCCAGAGCAAACCAAGTTATGCAGTAGCTCACAACGTTAATACTCGAAAAGTAGAATTTTTGCTCACAAGACTCCACAGCATAAAAGGAGTATTGGTTAGGTGCTGTGATGATAGTGTGGAGAGAGTTTAACTGTAGTGCACATTGAACCGTATAGAGTGTAGTGGCCAATTCAAATATGGCTCCAACATGTAGGCTGCTAAAAGTACTCCCAGCTTTTAATTGGGAAGTAATAGCTTCAGAAAGCCATTCATTGTAGAGATCACCCTGGTCATTAAGAAAGCCTGCAAGCTAACACCACACATTTCTGGCTAATGCAGAGGTTCTTGACATGATTGGAGGAATTCATCTGGTGAACAGCTTTCCAGTGGTGTTTTTCATAGAGATAATGTCATGCAGGAATGTATTCAGTAACCTCCACATGCTGGCTACAATACTTGAATCAAATCAGGCATCATCTGAAGCCAGGTTAGTGTTTCTCTTTCTCTTGAAATAACTACACTTTGGGTGAATATAGACACCTTGCAGAGATGTTGATGGGACCTTCTGGAAAGCCTATATCTATATTCCAGTAGTAAGGGAATGTTCTACACATTGGCATCCAATCAGAAATCCATGGAAGTGTGCTGTGGCAAAATTCTCTTCCGCACCTGAAATGGCATGCCAGATGGCCAGCTTACTAACCGTTTGCATGAACTGCCATTTGCCTGCATTCCCATTCTGTGAGTACCCGGTCTGTATCTATGTCACTGAAATAGATAGCATGTGAAGCTGGCCCACCAGCCACAGCAGTATTGCTAGCATAAGTCAGTAATGTGCTGCTGCATCACAAAAATATGAGTAGTCCATCAGAAACTAAAAATGTTTACATGTCTTGTGGTATATCTGAAAGAAGAGATTCCTAAACTGGGAACACACAGGCAAATCATATTTGACAGAGTGAATAATACCCCTGTAACACCTATCAATTGAAGGAGCAAAGGATCTGACTGTTATGGTTCCATATGAAATCCATTCTTCGTCAATGTTAATTATTATAGTCTTAGATACTTCCTTCCCTTAATAAGGGAAAGTATCTGGGGTTTCATAAATAGCTGGAAATCAGTTCAATTGTTTATTTTGTTAGACTAAGCCAGATAACCTTGTATACTTTTAATACAAATTGTCAAATGATGAATCTTTTTTCTTCTCTGTACACCTTCCCCCAAATGAAGCATGCTCTTCATAAAAGAACTGACATCACAACTCATCACACCAAAATTAAACTGAGGTGCTTAAGGAGAAAGGTGAGATGTAATGTTTTATTTGGTATAATTTTCCACATGTTGCTCTACTATAACTATATTAGAACTATTATAAACTTTTCCCCCTTACATTCTAGATACCATAGACTATTTATCATGTTCAAAGATGACTTTGCTTTTCACTCATAATACTGCATAACAAAGTCATGTTTGGATTCTATATCATTTGAAACTCCTGTCATACAAGATGCAATGACATAAAGGTCTCCCTGGTAAAAGGTAGGAGAATGACAATACAAGCTGAAGTCTGATCTTATAGTATCACAAGTTCTGTGGCCAAAAGTCCAGGCCTATAGTTGTTTATTCACACCTACTGTGTGAATCCATGCCTGGCAAGATTATTATTGCTCATCTATTTTGGAATTTGGCTTTAGGTGAGGTTCAAATGGGCCCTGATGATCCCAGATAAATGGATCACCATCTGCTCTAGGTATCTAAGAAACTGTTTTGTCATTTTGCCTAACAGTGCAATCAGAATTGTGGGTATCTCGGAGAAATGTGATACTTGCCACCCATTTTTGATTAATACAACCTCCTCCTGATCGAGCAATCACTCAAGAACTGTATCTTGGAAACTCACAAAGTTCACATTTACTTTGCAATATTGCAAAACAGGCTGTCTAAATTGAACACACAATGTATGAAATTCAGCAAGAAAAATGCATTATTCAGAGTATTTATATAATGCAGAATAGACAAAAGCATTTAGATGAGATGAATACCTTTCATAACATTCACTGGAAAACTGAACAATGAATCAATTTATGATTCATAAACATGAAAAACCTTCTTTGGAAGTTTTAACTTTTTCCTTAAAGAAAAAAAGAGCTATTAAGATTAGTATTTGAGTTCATTTTAGCAACTTCATATGTTATTCGTTACTCTGACTAGAAGCTCAAACTCTTAAGTTTGCTTTAATTTGGTAGCGTCTTGCTTTGAGGCGGCTTCTTGAACCAAAAAAGACAGACAATAAGAGCCATATGTAACCTTCAGACCCTAAAAAAGAGAGGAAGAGGAGAATGCCACTGGCAGATAGACAATAAAGGAAAGCATTTTCCCCTCCACACCAGATTTTTCACCTATTCTAGGAGGGCTAAAAAATACTAAGAAGAATACTGGTTAACACACTAGTTTGATTTTTTAAGAAACTGAAAAGCTGTTTGTAAACTGAATTTATCAACTACTTGATACTTGATTTAATCAATAAATTAGTCAAAGACAGTTACAAAACACACCACCTGAGCACTACAAACCCTACAGCACAGAGCTAAAAGAATTATTGCTGAATTCTGGCTAGCTTTCAACCCTTCCTGTAACATCAAAACAAACAGTAACTCACTTGTAATCACTAATTTCTTCATGAGAATCTATAATGCGTTCTCTCAGTGGCTTCAGCTCAGCCTGTGATTTTTCTACTGGTCTGGGCGACGTGTTTCTGCCTCTTGCTCACTTAGCAGTCCTTGACTGGCTTTCAAGCTGGATTCCATTAGAAGTTTTTCATCCTGACTGGCAAATTCTTGGGCTGAAAGATAATAAAAATATTGCAGCTTCAAACAAACCCAATGCTTTACTTTTTTTGTTTTGTTTTACATTTCATGAAGTGGTAAGCCTGTTTTATATGAACTTGTCAAATATGAAATTACTTATTTTATTTTATTTAAAAAAAAAATCCGTTCTGCCTGCAGGCATTTTTTAAAAAATGAAACACATATCCATAAAGAAATTATTTAGATGCTTTAACATACATTATAAAGGCATTCAAATGTTTATCAATTAACATATAATCCCCAAGTCTTAACTATGCAAACATAAAATATTTAATTTCTCAAAAACATGCATGGTTTTTCACAAGTTTTCAAACTGCAATTTTGTTTGTGATTAACAACTTCTCTTTTTCAACAGGTTCTTATCTACATAGTTCACTTTGAAGAAAATTAAGATGTAAGCTAAAAACTTCTTCATTAAATTAGTTCCAATGTAGATTACCTCTACAGAATAAACAAAATATTTCCCAAGGTCATCCAATAGATGGCACTCTTTCATTAGACCAAAGAATCTAGGGCAATATGCTTCAAGCCTTCTCAGAAAAATAGGCAATTTAAGACAAAGACATTTTTCCTTTGTTCTTTTGTTGACCATATTCTAAGAAATATACATATATAGGTGTTCATTTAAATATTTGTCCTTTAGCATAGATATATATCTGGAGTTTTGTTGGGGTTTTTTAAAGCTATTGGGCAAATATACATCCCCATACATACAAATGTTTATTCTGCAATGTGGACCAAGTTTAATGAGGTACAGAATTAAATTTCAGAATAAACATGTATCAATGACGAATGCTTCCTTTCTAAAACCAAAGCCTGATACCGAATATTGTATATTCAATTCAAGCCTTTTTGAAAATGAAATGGCTGAGGCATCTTGCAGAGAAAACACCAAAATTAAGAAGGTCATATTTTCATAGAGAGCAAATCTCTTCAAACATCTTCCTTTTAATAGCCCTGGTTTATGTAGGAAGAATGATGTATAAATTAGACTTCAATTAATTTGAAGCAAAAGGACTGGAGCCTTATAAAACTAATATTGTCATTTTTAAAATTGGCATACTAGACTCTGCAAACAGAATACATTTATCTTGTGCACTTGAAATCAATCTTTGTTGCTCTGATGAGCTAAATCTAAATAAAAGTATTTAATTAACAATCAAGAACATTGGTAACATCCAGCTGATACATTCTCTACAACAGGAGACACTATTGTCATTACCTGCCATTCATATATAATTTTGGAGTAGTCTCAGTAAGGTTCTGTCTGAACCAATGTGTGTGTAAGACAGACTGCTAAACATTCCTATAGTAAGAAAATATATTAATATGTTTATTTTACAAATTTTACTCATTTTGAGAGATTGTAGAGGTGTGTTAGTTGCTATTGTTTAATAAAAGGGGGGGGGGATGTTACATGGGCATGTTACATGTTACAGTCTCCTTTAGTAATACTGATCAGTTTTCTTTAGCATTTTGCAACATGGGCCTCTGTTGTGTGTGAAATATTCCATGACATAATTGACTGTAAAGGGAAACTTGATTTTATCTTTCAAATATCTGTATTAAAAAGATAAAGCTTTACATGATCATTTAAAATGATAAAATTCGCAACAGGTACCATCCATGCTCATTTTTTTTTAAAAAAAGGAAAACAATATTGATCTTTACTACTTGTGAATAATGCACGTGGGGCGGGATGAGCTTTCTGAAGCTTGCCTATGGATGTGTTGCCCTGCGATGAAGCTTATTGAAAGCACTGTCTGTTCCCTTATTTTTCCCTACAGAGCAAACCTGGGGAGCGGGGGGGATATAAAAATCTAAGGGGCTCTGTTCTTCAAATTGATAAAGTCCATTTATGATCCCCCCCCCTCCCCAATTCTCTAAAGAATCTCCTCTCATCCACAAGGTGCTGGTTGAAAAGGGTTAAATTATTTTAAGTTTACCTATGCCTTGGACTTGAGCCCTGGCTGATCCCAAGCCAGAGGCACTAGCAGCTGCATGCTTTATTTACAATCCCTTTGTCAGACTTACAACTGCCTCAGGCTATAACATAGTGTACCTAATGTTCAAACTGGCAGGTAATCTTATGTCAAACATACTTCTTTGATTTAAAGTGATCAATAGATTCTTGTAAAGAGGTAATTTCTCTGATGTTTCCACCTTGCCTTTCTTACAGGTGATTCACACAAAAGCCTCCTTATATGATGTACAAACAATAAACAGAAAGCTATAATCATGTTTTTTCAGATGTTTCCGGTGCACAACGATTTTGGATCAATACCCTGTGTAATACAATTATCTGCAATGATCTGGTTGTATTGAAAAAGAATTTGCGGCAAACCTCTAGGGGGTTTTATCCAGAAACATGGTGTCTAGAAATGTTGTGAATAGTGGAAGAGAAAATTAAGGGTTTGACACAAGCTGTCCATTACATTCCAAATGACTTCATTAATATTTTATTTGTAAAAAAAATCATATCTTTCAACACTTTACTGTAGAGGTGGATCCATAACGTTAAAGGATGATAATAAGGCTGTGTCCTTTGCTATTGACTAGATTCTAAAAAAGCATCTTCCAACACATAAGCCAAGGCTACAGGTACTAGGAAAAAATGGAGGGGGGGGGGGCAGAGGAAATTATTGGCTGTGGCTGAATGCCTCTTTGAATGCCTGACAAAATGAAATGGGAAATTCTCTCTGAGTGTATGGCTACAGTGCATGTGAAAACAGCTCTTTTGTCTTGAAGCTATTCAAGCACTCCTTTTTGAGCCATAACATTTGAGCCCTAGCAATTAATTGTGTGACTTCAATCAGTCAGAACCATTGCATGTGCTTTAGATGCCCGATCCATGTATGTCTGTACATTCTGTACAATGCACAGTTTTTGCAGTCGGCAAGTGTGCAAAGCTCTCTGAGGCAGAAATAGCCCCCCCCCCATTTTTCACACTCTCCAGTATTGTGCAGAAACAAAGGAACACGGTCTGTCTGATAAAGCTGCTTTCTCCAGCTCCAAATTCCCCCTTAACGCTGGACAGGGAACCTTTTGTGTTCATTTGATTACTGCAATCTTTTGTCATTATGATTGATATTTCTATTCTATTAGACTGTGCCAAATTCACGGTAATGTCACTTGTTTTCTACATTATTGTCTTGTCCCTTTGCACTGCTCCTGTACGTCTTCGCAGTTCCTGATTTACCTGCTGAACCTCAGCTCTAAATAGAATGGCTTTTCTCTCTTTCAGATTCATTCTTGCTGAGTGTCCTCAGCAGTTGCTTTCAGCTGCTTGACCAGTCTGTCAAAGTGCTCCACCTCAGCCACTTCAGCTTTGATATCTTCCCTTGCCTGCAGGAGAGCCGCTTTGGATTTCCTCAGAAGGTCATCTCTTTTGCATATTTCCTGTGAAGATTCACCAACCCCATGCCCCCCCTCCACAGAAATTCTAATAGAATCTTCTAGGGTCAAGTAAAGAAAAAATACTGCATTTTGATCTTTTAAGCTAGAGGATATGGAAGATTCTACCATTTCTCAATCAAGCGTAGTCCTGCCATCCCCTCTAGAAGCAAAAAGTTATACTTTACATCGTAAAGTTCTGCATATCTTACATTAAAAGGACATCTGTGTAAGAACAGCATTAAGACAAATACTTCATTAAAATAATTAATAGTTCATCAGAAAAGTTTCACAGAATTTTGTGGAGCAAAGAGGAGGGAAGAAACAGGTGTTTTAACTACATGTGTGCAGGCTTTTGAGGTTTTTAATGTTGTTTGCTGAATAATAAAATAAATTGAACAGTTTAGAACCATTAACTACAATTCCCATATAGACTGGCAAGAAGATAACTGAATAAACAAATAGTAAAAATTAGAGAGAGGAGAGTTACCATCCTGTTTTCTTAATAACGGAATCTTTAATCTTAAAGTAAATCTCCAGCATCAAGTAGCATAATATCAAGATAATATCAAGTAGCTTGTAGCAGACTTTTGGAATTGTTAATAAAGCACAATTTTCATTACAGTTACAGGTTTAAACATTGGGATTGCTGTTTTTAAAAATACTCTGCATATCATGCATATCTAGTTTTCCAGTCTTCACGAACGTCCCGTTGCTAATGAATAACCAGTTATGAAGGAGATCAAAGTTCAGCCAGTAAGTTTCACTTTCATATCATGCAGGAGTGAATACTCACGTCTTTGCTTTATTGGCTTGGTGCCACACCTTGATTCTCTATCATGCTCTATCATGCTTCTTTTAATCTGAATATTTAGTACTCTTTTATGTCTTAATTACAGCAAATTGCACACAGTTGGCACCATTTCTTGAAATTAATCCCAGAGTACTTTGTTTCTGTCAAGCACAGTCAAAGCCTTAGAGAATAATAGTAAATGTTATTGCAGATCTAAATTTAAATGACTGTCTATGTATTTAACTTAAGCCTTTAATTACTCTTGCTGTACTGTTTTTGGTTCAAATGTTAAACATTCTTAATTGAGAAGGTAAAATTGCTTTAGACAGCTTAAAACCTGCATATATGTTTGACTGTGATGTTAACACAACAATTTTTTTTCCAGGTGTCTCAAAACATAGATTATTCCACCATGGGTTCATATTGCTTCCATTGTCAGTAATACATAAATAGGTCAATATTATTTTAGGGGTTTAATTACTTTTCCTCTATATGGTTTACAGAACAAATGGCAAATATTTAAAATTATACCTATTTGCCAAATGAATAATCAAGTTATTTTTCCATAAAATGTACTTGTTATTCTATAGAAAATCTTGGAAAATAAGAGCTGATCATTGGACCATTTCCATTTTGCCTTATAATTATTGTTAAAACAGCCAGTTTAACAAAACTAAAATGTTCAGCAGGGCCTAAAAATTTCCAACACCTGCTTCACACACACACCTCTGCAGTAAATTCCAGAAACCTTAACATTTTGATTTTTTTAAATAATGCAGACATCCTTACAAGGTAACATATATCTTTTTCCCTCACGCATGTTATACAGATAGCTTTCACATGACTATAACATAAAAAGCTCCAGGCCTCTGTACATTTTTATAGAGGAAAAGTGCCTCCAGCTTGGTCTCTGATATTGAGCATATTCACAGCTAAAATGGGAAATGCAGTTTCTAAAATCTCTGCAGACATTTATACGGCTGTATTCATTTTATTTTGTATCAACATGCTTTTTTGGATAGAATTGTTATCACAAATGCAAACATATCTCGAGTTTCGAGACAAACACCAAAGAAATATGTACTTACAAAATTTGTGATAAAATAGGATGCCTTTTCTCTCTCCTTCTTTGGTATTCATAACAAATATATATGAAGTGGTACACATCCCAGCTTCTTTCACTCTCTTTTGCTATGTGATTTTTTAAAGAGATAGCTATTTGCTCTATTTTTTTCCCCTCATCACAAGAGCATACCTGATCTTTCTGACTACAAAGTTTCCTGGCATCTGTAAGGTCCCTTTCAAGCTGTGTTATCTGCTGTTCTAGCTGAGCAAGAACCATTTTGTGTTTCTGCCGGGAAGCTACTACATTCAGATGCAATGACTGCTAGAGTTTCAATCTCAAAACCAGGTTCCTTTTGCTTATGAGGTTTAAGCAGTTCCCAAGTTTTCTTCCTAGAGGTTCCCATTTCCCTGCTTCTACTTCAGATACATTTTACTGGTGTCATTGTTCCTGACATTCCCCTCCCTTTTATGACTTTTATAGTCACCGAAAATACAGAACTTTATTATATATATATATAGAGAGAGAGAGACAGACAGACAGACAGACAGACAGACAGACAGACAGACAGACAGAGAGCCTTATAATATATATATTCAATCAACTGTCCTATAACAAAATTAACAATAATAACATTTCCAGAATTGAACAAATTGGCATTAATTATTGCAATTACAGTTCTGAAAAAGTCGGGATATTTTCAAAGTTGTTCATGAAGCAAGAAACTTGAATCCTAAAGAGCTGTCTGTATTGTGATTGTATGTAAAACAGTCATCTGGTTACTATGTACATGCTCCTTTCTCAGGCCTTTATTTTAATTCTGAAATGTTCTTGTTAACCTGGAAGAAGATTTTTGTGCTAGGGTAGTTTTTCTCTGCAACAAGCTAAGTTTATGTTAAGCTACATTGTCATCTAAAGAGCCCCTAGAGCCTGTTTACTTGGCTATTGATGTTTATCTCCATTGTTTCAATTAACTGAGGCACTATCTAAATTTGGGCCACAGTCTGATCATGCAGGCCCAGCAACCCAGCTGCTGACTAACAGAAGCAAGATGACTTCACATTTACAGAGGGGTAGGAGGCCAGAGGCAGGGGAAGAAGAAAAGAGAGCCTGGAGCCTATGTGAGTACTTGCCATTTTGAGTCAAGCTTATTTCACAACTGCTGGTTTTCAGTCTCTCTCCTGTTGTTGGGAGGAGGAGGAGGAGGAGGAGGAGGAGAAGAAGAAGAAGAAGAAGAAGAAGAAGAAGAAGAAGAAGAAGAAGAAGAAGAAGAAGAACAACAACAACAACAACAACAACAACAACAACAACAACAACAACTCTACTACTACAACTACTACGACCTGGTAGTAAAGGGTACATGGACAAAAATGGCAGGAATCCAATCAATATTATGACATTACTTCCAGTGCAAGCAGGGAACATGATTTTTCCTTACCAAAATAGAACTGCTTTACTCATTATGAATAACGGTAAAATGCTAATTTGCCTAGTCTCACAAAGAATAGGATTTTAATACCAGCAAAGAGTGAGCAAGAGAGAGGGCGTTTTCGCACTTACCTTTTACTGGCGCGAACACCCTCCTCACGCCGGCGGATCTGCAGGGATTTCCCACCAGAAGCGCCGGCGCAGCCAAAAGAGCCGGCAGCTTCCGTCGCGGAGCCAGCTCAAACGTTTTCCTGCTTCTTGGCGGTTTCCGTTTGAGCTGGCTCCGCGACAGAAGTTGCCGGCTCTTTTGGCTGCGCCGGCGCTTCTGGTGGGAAATCCCTGCAGATCCGCCGGCGTGAGGAGGGTGTTCGCGCCAGTAAAAGGTAAGTGCGAAAACGCCCAGAATTTGTTCTTGCCTTGGTAACTGGCACCTCTTCAGTGCACAGAGATCATAAATGGGAAGCTAATCAAAAATTCCAACAAGCAATAAGAAAACAAGTCCCCTATTTATTTAAACTAATCCAGTGTAAGTGAGCAGACACACAGGCTTTTTAAAAAAAAATCCAGTGTGGAAGGGAGTACCAGAAATGGGATCAAGGTACTCACCAAGAAGACCACTCTTTATTACTTAAGCCTGGCTTATATTGCTGCAGTGTAGTATAGTTCATTTTATTGGATTGTGGGAAGCAAGCAGTTGTGATGAAGAAATTCCATTCTATCAAAGATTTCAGGCTTTCACGGCTGGTAACATCATTAGGGTTTGTAGAATCTTTCGGGATCAAGTGCCGTGTTCTACTGGAGAAAGTTTTCCTTCCAGACGTTTCGTTCTCAGCTGCGGAGAACATCCTCAGTGGCATTGCAGCCGGAGCAGGCGCTCAGACCTTCTTGGCTGCTGTGCATTGAGTGGGGCCAGGGCTGCTGGAGAGCTGCTATTTCTAGGCTGGAGGGGGTGTGATGATTCCATTCTGGTTAGCTGTTGAGATCTCAGCTAGCTATACATTAAAAATTGATCCTACCATGAACACAGACTGATGAATTGTCTTACAGGCAACAACCATGACCTGAGAGTCCTCTCATACTCATTACTCCTTCAGTCACATAACAGACAGATGCACCCAGCTAAGTGATAATTATTAAGGAGCATCTTTGTCTTGGCAAATTCCTTCCCTGCCCGATATTAACACTGAGAAGTTCTCACTGGCTGTTTCCAGAGTGGCACTAATATCCAGCTCAGACTCCATTGGCCAGGAGTTCCAAAGCAAAATATTGCTTCAGAAAATATCATTTTGAATACAGTAGGCATAGTAAAATCACCTATCAGGATTCTAGTCCAGTTTTGTGTTTTGGCCATTCATAGGGTTCCTTAAATCCACTTTGACCTCTGACAGCAAACAAATTACTTTAAGGTTTCACACACCTAAAGGAAAAAGCACCAAATAAATCAGATCCTGAATTAAAGTTTTTCAGAGAAAAGGAGTGAACAGGGCCTGCTGAGCTAGGTAAACTAAGTTGTCTATTTCAATGATTCAAAAACTGAGACTGATTTCGCACTAGGTTTGTTCCGGGGAGAAAGCCCTTTTCCCCCTGGTGCTTCTCTCCATTTTCACACAAGCTGCCTCAGAGCTGTGAGTTGATGCACCACTTTCCCACAGCAAGCAAGATCGTCTTACAAGTGGTTTCTGCTTGCTGCGGGAAAGTGGTGCACCAACTCACAGCTCCATGACAGCTTGTGCGAAAATGGAAAGAAGCACCAGGACAAAAGAACTCTTCACCCGGAACAAGCCTTAGTGTGAAATCGGTATGAGAGTAAGGGACTTCAGACAGAACTTCCAAAGTTCCAAAGAAAATAGTAAGAAGGTTTACTGGTTCCAAAACAGAAGTGCAGTTGGCAACCTCTGAGCCAGCAGAAGCGTAAGGCTGCACAATTTTGGCTGAAAGAACAACAATAGTTATAGGAGTCAGTACCAAGGGGGGGGGGAATTGTAAAGTCCAAGAATTCAAGGTCAATCTATGATGGTAATCTATGAATTTCTTGGGTTTGATGGAGTTGGAGGGGAGGTATGACAGACTGCATTTTTAAAAACTTAGAAGGGCTGTGCAAGAGGTAAAGGACTGTAAAGGGTCACTTCTTCACAGAAACAGAAAGCCTTGAGTGACAGGCTGTTCAAGCTATCTGATTGGTTAGCATCAGTTAAGCAGGTAAAGTCTTCTGAACTGAATGCTGAGGAGGATTGAGTCTGATTTCAGCTTTAGCTGATTAGAGTTGAGTACTGACCATTCTGAAATTCAGGCCTGACTGAGAACAGTTTAACACAGACAGGAAAACTGGGAAAAGTTGCCAAGGATGAGAGGGTAGTTAGATGGAGACTGCCATTTGGGCCACAAAAAAAGGGTATAGATCACTAGGAGGACAATTTCCCTACCAAGTCAAACAGGGAGTTAGCTCTGAAGAGTACAGAGATTCCTGTGCGGAGTGGTTAGAAACTACTGTTGGAGACCTTAAGAATAAGATAAAAGTTCAAGATGAGTACTAGTGTTTCAAGATAAGGGGTTTGGGTACTGGAAAGTGGGTACCAGCCTTCTAAAAACCAAAAGAATTAGAGAAAACTCAAACGTGTACTAGAGTGTCGAGGGAAAACAATGGAACAAAAGCCTCTCAACTAGGGTTGCCAGGTCCAACTCAAAAAAATACCTGGGTATTTTGGGAATGGAGCCTGGAGACTTTGGGGGTGGAGTCTGGTGAGTTTCCCATTCCCTAAAATAAATAAATAAAAATACTGCCGTGCAGTTACCCTGAATATAGTCTTCATTTCCTTATCCCCCAGCAGTTGCACTAAATAAAAGTGAATACACACACTCACAAAACAGCCATAATAAACAGTTTGCAAGCCCACACTTTTGTGATCTCACTTTAGTAATGAGAGGTGTTTATTTTTTCAGTCAATATGAGAGTTGCTGAATGTAACAATCTGCTGTATTTCCACCAACTTATTCAGACTAACACAGGAAAATGAAAGAATAGGAGAGAGAAGTATAGGGGATGGAGTTTTCCTCTTTCTCATAATCAGGTTCTAGTTAACTCTTTACTATCCATTTAAGTTTAACTATACAAATGACTTCTGAAATGAATGCAGGGATTGTGTTCTCTTCCTCTCTCACACACTCACAAAGAAGAGCCACATGGCTCTGCATGCTCACCCCTCCCCATGCAGCTTTCGCATCCTGCTGAGATTTAAAGGTGCATACACACATTCCAAAACACAGTTTGCAAGCTTCTTCTTAGCCTGCCCTGATCTAAAGGTACATTCTGGCTGGGACGGGGCTTCCCTCTACCAGCCAACTGGCTGGTGCTGGGGTGGAGCCTGAAAAACCAGGGTATCTCCTGTCTGGACCTGGGGCTAGCAAGCCTACTTTCAACATAAAGATTTGAATAACTGATTTCACCTGACCTTTCCCCACTATGTTAAATAAAATATTTTGTTATTTTTGAATTTCAAAATGCCTCAAGTGATACTTAAGTTGCTTAAGATCCTTCCCTCAGGTTCCTTGGCTGAGCCAACAGCCAAAATATTATCCTGTGACAGAGTGAGACAGCCAGAGTTCTTCAGCAAAGAAGAAAACAGATTACTAAGGCAGCTCAGTCAGCAAAGAGAAAGAAAAACCAGGGGAAATCTTGCTTCTGAGTGTACAAGTGTACAAGGTCATCATAGGGAGGTTCCCAGAAAAGTAACAAAGTGGTTGCAGTCTGGATGGGTGGACATAAGGGGTGGAGGCTTAGCGCATGCCTGAAGCAGGCTGGTAGGAGACATTCAGATAAGGTCAGAAAAAGTAATCACACTTGGCTGCTCAATAGTAATTAGATTTTGCACTCAAGGAGACTTACATTTGCTGATGAGGTTACATTGATAGATCAAGGTAGGTGTCTGACTTTGCAAGCTCCTGTGGTGATAGCATTCCACAGTGCAAGCTCCTGTGGTGATGGCATCCCACCAAAGGTTTTGGCCACTTGTTAGCATAGCCTAAGGAGCACTTTTACCTCACCTTTTCCAAAGCGAGACATTGGGGCCAACAGCACATCACCAGGAATGGAACCCTTGATAACAGTCCCACTATAGCTAATGGCAGAAAAAGTGATTCTTTGCTATGCCTGTACACATGGATTGATATTACCATAGTCTCTGATCCTGAAAAAAATATATTTTAAAAAATTTAAAGTTCAGTACTTGATTAACTTAGGTCAAGTATGCATGCTAATTTCTCATGTTTAAAATGGCAGGCGCTGCTATGTTGTGTATGCTCTCTGTGGTTCTAAGAATAAAACAGCATAACTCCAAGTATGTCACTTTGGAGTTCCTTGGAGATGGTATAGGATCCAGATGTATGCTATAATAATGTACTTTTTCTGTACATATAAATGCATTGGGACAAAAGGAGCAGTATGGTGGCACTTTATTTGAGTGTGGGGGTTTTCATGCTTATCCTAACCGGAAAAAAGCTAACCTGATAAATAATAAACACAGCAGTGCTCTTTCACAATGAAAAACAAAGAGGAGAAAAGAGGAGAAATGTTCGTATTTCATGTGCAAAGATTAATGGATTTTCTGCCCTCTGACAAGGTCTGTTAACAAGCCAAAGACATGTGTAGGGGGAAGACTTCAAGACACTGTAAATAAAAAGATCAATGTGAAATCAAGTCCCTTTCCAAACATGTTAAGTTCTCTCTAAGGATATCATGCAAGGGCCACCAATACAGTTAATGCCAGAAGTCTGTTATAGCTGGATATTAATTACATTCTTCCCTAGTGCACTTTGTATTACAGAGAATGGTGCTGTGACCAAGCAGTAATGTACTCATGTACCCTTATCATTTCTTAAATAATGTCTCTTAAAGACTGTGGTTTCTTCCCCTCTCACGCAGGGACAAGCCATGAAGAGATTTTCAGTTGGTTGTTGTTCAGTGGGAATTCAAATGCTAGTCTTCTGAATCCACTACATCATGCTGTCTCATGGGCACATTCCCATCTGGCCATGATCTTTAAAGCAGATCTCCTGGTTGCTTTGGATGCCAGGATGCTTTTCTATCCCCATGTAAATATCTCTAAAGAAGTTTGCAGCATTATCCTGACCTGAATGGCTCAGGCTTGTCCAATCTTGTCAGATCTCAGAAACTAAGGAAGGTTGGCTCTGGTTAGTAATTGGATGGGAGACTACCCAAAAAGTCCAGAGTCACAGAGTCAGGCAATAGCAAACAATCTCCAAATGTTTCTTATCATGGAAACTCTTTAAAGTCACCATAAATTGGCTGCAACTTCATGGCACTTTCCACTACCACCACCACTACGACAGTTCATGCAAAATGTGAGGTTAGTGCCCTTTTCTGCCATAAGGGAAGTGAATTGGTGAGAAGACCATAGGCTTTCATATATAACCAGTTTGGTGTAGTGATTAAGAGCAACAGACTTTGATCTGGAGAACTGGGTTTGATTTCCCCACTCCTCCACATGCAGCTGCTGGGTGACCTTGGGTCAGACACAGTACTCTCAGAGCTATTCTCTCAGGAGTAGTTCTCGAAGAGCTCTCTCAGCCCCACCTACTTCACAGGGTGTCTGTTCTGAGGAGAGGAGGAAAAAGAGATGGCAAGCCACTCTGAGTGAAAGAGATGGTAAGAGAGTGAAAGAGATGGAAAGAGATGGTAAGCTACTCTAAACCAATTTCCTCCTCCTCTTCCTCTTCTTCTTCTATAAAACGGTAGGGTGGATCCTTTTCCTGCCAATGGATCCACTGGTCAGGAGAACTGCAGTTTGTTGCTATACATTAGAGTTGCTTGAAGAATTTTCTACCAACAAATATTACACCCACTGGCACCACACCTTGGACAAACCAACTTTTCTCCCCCTCGCACCAATTTCACTGCCCATAAGTATGTATTCAAATATATGTATTTTCATTTCACACATAAATGAAAAGTGATGTGGAATACTGTCATTAAATATGCAATGAACTTATGAAGCTGCCTTATGGAAAGTCAGATCTTTCATCAGTTCTTTTTACTCTAACATGCAGCTGGTCTCCAGAAGATGCCAGAGTCTGAACTTGGGATCTGCTGGTAAAGCAGATGCTTTATCAGTGAGCCATGACTCCTATTCAAATATAAATTTTAAGTTCCCTCTTCAAGAAGCCCTAAGCTATATCAAGGTTCCTTGTGCTTCCTAGTTGGCTTTCAAAGATGAATAGAGATCTGTGATCTTCCTTGCAGCTCTTTTAGTCTTTTAGAGCCAGTTTTGTATAGTGGTTAAGTGTGCAGACTCTTATCTGGGAGAACCGGGTTTGATTCCCTAGTCTTCCACTTGCACCTACTGGAATGGCCTTGGGTCAGCCATAGCTCTGGCAGAGGTTGTCCTTGAAAGGGCAGCTACTGTGAAAGGTCCTCTCAGCCCCACCCACCTCACAAGGTGTCTGTTGTGAGGGAGGAAGATAAAGGAGATTGTGAGCCACTCTGAGACTCTGAGATTCAGAGTGGAGTGCAGGATAAAAACCCAATATCTTCTTCTTCTTCCTCTTCTTTTTCTTCTTAATATTACCACTTCACCAAAAGCAAAAGCAAATTAAGACGTATGCTATTAAAACAATAAAAAATAAAACATTTCATTCTGATACTAGTAAAATAACAAACTAAAAAAAACCCCAGTGAATTCAAAAGCAATAAATCGCAAGCAATTAACTAAGAGAGCAAAACCAACCACAAAAAATATAATAATTAAAAACCTGATAAAATATTCTTATGGGTGCCAGTGGTATACCGAGTTCGTTACAAAGTGCTGGTTATCACCTTTAAAGCCCTATATGGTCGAGGACCTGCCTACTTGAGGGACCGTCTCTCCCCATATGAGCCCCAGAGAGCACTGAGGTCAGCTGGAAAAAACCAGCTGAATATCCCTGGGCCAAGGGAGGCCAGATTGAAGGCCACCCGGGATCGGGCCTTCTCTATTGCAGCTCCACTGCTGTGGAATCAACTCCCAGAGGAGGTATGGGCCCTACGATGCTTAGATCAATTCCGTAAGGCCTGTAAGACCCACCTCTTCAAAATAGCCTTCAACTAACGACAAGCTAGGAAGTGCCATTGAAAATGCTTTTAGTTACTGAATTCTATTGAAGATCTAATGTTTATAGCACCATATTGTTAATGTCAATTTTAATATAATCTGTAATTTGTTTTAACCATGATTTTATAAGTATAACTCGATGTATAATGTATTTTTATGCTGTGAGCCGCCCTGAGCCTGCCTTGGCGGGGAGGGCGGGATAGAAATATAAAGTTATTATTATTATTATTAAATCCTTTTAAGTTGGATGTGACATCTAGACTCATTGCTCTCTTTAATCACCATGCTACCTTAGCTCCCATTACAAATAATGCAGTGCTTCAAGCAGGTAAACATACTATATAAATACTTTTATTGTGATCCTAGTAAAAACTTGAATCACCTTCAAAACAACTTCTGAAAGCATAATGTTGCCTTAGACCAAGGCAAACCACTGACCCATCTAGACCTGTATTGCCTCCTTTGATTAGCAGTGGGTCTCCAAAAGTAGCTATCTTTGTCAGTGTGCTGAAACACTTTGGAAATGGAGGTGCAAGGAACTGTTTGGGATCTTATGTACCTGAAAGATGTGCTGTGCACTTAATTATGATCTATCTCCAGCAGACATTTGGACATTATGATGTCATGAGGAAATACAGAGAAGAAAAGCTATCTAATGTCCATTCTTTGTAACTGAGGCAAGAATATGTTGAGTTTTCCTTTAAACCAAACCCTTCCATGTGGGGAACAGTGACATAAAATAGTGCCATTGCTCCTTGGCTTATAAACTGTTCATCAGATGCTGCTATGTCTCCTTGATTCTTGCTGCACTTTATAAGAAGTCTACTACCTGCTACTCAACTGCTGCTGAGATATCTTAAACCTGGGGTTGAATGTGTATGATAATATAAAGATCAAGTTGGTTCTTCCCATATTAGCATGGAAACATAAATGCTTGACCTCTGGTGACTTGTAAAACTGTGCTACTAGTTTAATATGTTGGGTTAGATCCATTAAAAAATTAAGGTATTTATTTACTTTATGCTTCGGGGCCCAAAGCAGCTTCCAACATTTCCTTCTCCATTTCCCCCCTCCCTCAAAAAATTCTGTGAAGTAGGCTGATCACCTGGCAAGCTTCCATTGCACATTAAACATCTGAACCTGGGTCTTCCAGATTCAGTCCAACACTGTAACCATTATACCATGCTAGGTCTCAAGAAACTGGAAGAAAAATGGCAGGTAATGCTGTTCCACACACAGTGTCTCTTGAACTCCTATGTTCCTTTTATTTTCACATGCACAACACAGAGCCAAATTGGATTTCCAACTGTAAAAAAACAAATTAAATAACATTCACATTAGACTTAATCAAAATATGAAAGGCTTCTTGAGTTTTAACAAAATTCTGCCTTTAAAATAATAAAAAAGATAGTACATAGCTATATTGGAGTAAAAAAAAACTCAGATAATTTCCTTTCCCGTTTCAAGGCTAAAGGTATGCAAATTAGCTAAGGTGAAAGTCCAATGAAGCTTGAGTTGTATATATGAAATTAGTGAACAAAATGAATAAAACCTGCTATCTGACATTTCCATACATATTCCTACTCAACCTATCCAATACTTAAAATTTAAAAATGCAATAAAATAAAACTATCCTCATTGTTTATTTAAAAGAAACAGAATCCAAGACATTCATGGATGGTATCACCTTGTATATGTATTGCGTTCTAAATAAATGTTTGGGGGTGATTTGGAAGATCAAGGGTATCTGGTGTTCTTCATCCTACCACAAAAGGTTAGAAATGCCTTCGAAGGATAGCAGGTTATCCCCCAAAATACTACATCTTTTGTTTCCCCAGCTTTTATTCTATAAGGATACAGCACAGATTGTCAAGTGCCTATAAGAATTTAAAGAAACCTCATTGTCCTCCACTCCAGCAGTAAAAAGAAGCCATTGTTAGTCTGGCTAAGCCAGGTCAACCCTTAACTATCTCTACCAAGCCAGGAACATGGATGGGTGAATCTATCTATCTGGAATTTGATGTTTTACAAAAAAAAAAAAAAAAAAATCTCAGCTGTCCTCTCATGTTGTCTTTTATAGGAACAGGAAATTAGGCTGGAAGAAAGTTGCAAGACTCAAACAGGATCTTTCTCCATGACTAAGACATTCCTAGTCAGAAAGACTTTATAGACATTCAGTCGTGCCCACATGAGGCCAATACACATAGACAGAGACAGGGAAATGTTATCATCCCCACTACTCAATAGCCCCAGAGATGTCCAGCTGTCCTCGACCAGTGCCAGGGCATTTGCTGATCGGACTCCAACTTGGTGGAACTCTCTGCCGAATAACATCCATGCCCTGCAGGACTAGACACAGTTCCACAGGACCTGTATGGCAGAGATGTTCCACCAGGCATATGGTTGACAACAGTGATGGCCTCACTCTTCTGGCAAACCCGCCCCCCCTATGCAGCAGTGGCATTACTGAATTCTTTAGCACTGTCTCTTAGACAATTCATGTTTTTTTATTGTTTCAAACCACTTTTAAATTACATTTGAATTTACCATTGTACACCACTCTAAGCTCTGCCTTGGCAGGGGAACAACAGTCTAAAATCTAATGAAATAAATAAATAGATGGTCAAGATGGGCACAAACCAGCATACGAACTAAAGTTCATGAAGAATTTTGGCCAGTTTGATATTTGCAAATAGAAGTTTGTGATAGGTCAACTGGCATGAACTTTCCATGAACTTTCAGGTGCTTTGTAGCAGTTAATGGAGGTTTGTGAGTAGATACATTCTTATACAGATTGTTTCCACTCAATCAAAATGTTTACCAAACTTCAAAGAAATGGGAGCAGAATTCTGAAGCCTTGAAAACACCAATAGGGGTTCTTCAAAGCTTAACAGGCACTGCTGGCTGCCAATAACAGAGTTGCCATTCTGCTCTGTGGGATCCAGAATGCTATAATTACTCTCAGCTCAACTCTGACAGTCAGTCTGGTGTAATGGTTAAATGTGCAGACTCTTATCTGGAAGAACCTGGTTTGATTCTCCACTCCTTCACATGCACCTGCCGATGTGACCTTGAGTCAGTCACAAGTTCTCACCAAGCTGTTTCTCACAAGAGTAGTTTCTGTCAGAGCTCTCTTGGCTCCACCTACCTCACAGGGTGTCTGTTGTGGAGTGGTGGAGGGAAAGAAGATTGTAAACTGCTCTGAGACTCCTTCGCGTACTGAAGTGCGGGGTATAAATCTAATCTCCTCCTCCTCCTTCACACCCTCTTCTCTTTTGGGTATTGGCACTTTGAAAGTCAGGGAACTTGTTTAAGGCAGAGTACATTCATTTATTCCTGATTGTGAAAATCTCTCTCCTGGTGGGGTTTGGATTTTAGGTGGGCTCAGGCCTCTGAGCCACCTCATCTTTGTGCTCATGCTGAGCAGAAGGGCATAGCTACTGGATGCCTCAGCTGAGGACCCACATTTTATACCTTACTTGTGTTTTTTTCAGCCCTGGAAGGGCTGTTAGAGTTCCCTTGCTTGTGTTGTATGGCTAGGGTAACTCCTGTAACTATATCTATCTTTTCCAGGAGGACCACTGGAGAGATCTTTTTTTTTGGGGGGGGGGGGGTAATTGGGACCCCAGAAATGTAATCTGCATTCAATTTGGATAAATTGTAGAGAAGTGGGTCACAAGGTTTCTTGTGCATTTGGTATGTCTAGCTAGTCCATTCTACATACTTTTCAACCTGTGCATGACATTTAACCCTAACCCTAACCCCAAAAGCACTTTCCTAGGGGCATTTTCTTGAGAGGGGGGGGATAACTTAGATCCTCAAATGCCACTCTGCACATAACTTGAAAGCTATGTAGAGGAGCATCAGGGGGAGGTTCTCTGTGAGTTCCATGTCTCTAGCTTGCACATGATCCATTCTATACACTCCTGAGCCTGCAGCTGTCATTTCCCCAGAAAGCACTTCCCTGGAGCACTGCCTTTTGAAGCTGTAACTCTGACCTCATAAATTCAATCCTCACAAATCTTGAACAGGTAGAGAAGAGCCAGCCAGAGATCCCATGCAAGTTTGGTATCTCTAGTGCAGGGGTCCCCATCCACATGGCTGTGGACCAGCACCGGTCTGTGGCCTGATAGCAACTGGACCGCAGAGCAAAGCAGAGGTGCCACACCTCCCCTGCCCACCCAGGACCCAGGTAGACAAAAGAGGCTACACAGCCCTGCTCTGAGGCAGGAAGACAGCCTCAGAGCGAGGCAGAGAAGCCCCACTGCCCCTTCTGCCCACCCAGCACCTGATCAGCTGACCAGTGGGGGTCTTTAAATGGGAAGGAGAGGCATATTGGCCTTTGCCACTGGCCACCTAGTGGAAAGGCAGCAGAAACAGCCCCAGTTTCCTAATTTAAAGACCCCCCATGAGGGCAGGGATGGGGCATGGGTGGAGACAGCCTGAGGCAGCAAGAAACCCAGTTCTGCCCCCCCACCGGTCCATGGAAAAATTGTCTACCATGGAACCAGTCCTGGTGCCAAAAGGGGGTGGGAGCCACTGCTCTAGTGTGCTGAAGCCCTTTCACAACATCATGAACCTTATAAACCAAACTAGTTTATTTGGCACCTAAAATTTTGTGATTGTTCATGGGTCATGAACCAAGCACAACATAAACCAACATGAACCACATTTTCCTAGTTCATGCCCATCCCTACTTAATAGGCATGCTGGCTCTGTACATATCTTTTCAGCTGAGGAAGAAGACAGAAAGAAAAATAATAGGCAAAATCCACTGAAACGTATTTCCTTTCCAGAAACTTATAGAAAAAAGAGGCATGTTCTAAACTTGTCTTTTTATTTTCGTAGTAGATTTTTCACATTACTATTGTGGAATATACAATTCTAGTGTATAGAGATGTGATTAAACTCATTACTAGCCATAAACCTGCTATAAAACCGGACTGTATTGTATTGTTGAGAATTCTCCATGTACTTTCAGAACTAATTAACTCTTACAAAATTGTTTCTTTAATCTGGAGCTTATTGCTGCTGTTTCAGTACTGTCATGCCCCATCTCTACTCTCTGTTGTTCTCCACCAGACACCATCATCATGGTCCTCAGTCAACCCTTCTTTTTTCCCTGTGCTTGGCTCTGAAGATTACCCAAGGTTTCAGACAGGGCTTGAGGGGGATGGCTATGTCACCACTCCCCTCCTCTTGTGCCCTCCCAGTGATCAATTGTTCCCCCATCCCCGTCTCACCAGCTCCTTTGAGACAATGGTACACCTCCTCAACCTGTGGGTCTGTTCTTCTTTTATGTCCCCTTGTTCCACCCCTTTGTTTAGGTTTCCACCCTACTTCCAGCCCCATCTCTTCTTTTATACACTGATGCTTGCTGTTCACCCAGCATTGCAGCTATGGGCCTGCACAGCCCTGCACATCTCGTTCATTGCCACTGTGCTTGGTCCAATGACAGAGGGAGCTGGGCTCATCTCACCCTGCCTGTCCCTCTGGCTGGGTGTCATTGGGTCTTCTGTCTTTGAGGGGGGAGCTTCTTCAGAGTTCTCCAAGGCCTATTTTTGCCACTGCAGCCAGGGTCATACTCTTCTGTGTCACCCCTTTACCATGGCACTCTCCTGCTGATAGGAAGTGTTGCAGCGACCCTGCTGGAGTTGGTCTAGGTAGGTGGGAGCATGGTTGGGGCTGTTGGCACCTCCTGGGGGAAACAAGGAGTTGAGAGGTGCATCAGGAGGCCTGACTCTGGAAAGGTGAGACAAATACATCACCGTTTCTCAATCTTCTGAACAGAATGACTGGGCTGTCATTTTAAAATTCCAGTTGTAAAAGCCACAGTTGTATTTCTACCATCAACTTCCTTCATCTTCTTTTTCCACCCTGAGCCACCTGGTGGGAAGGGCGAGATATAAATTACAAATAAATAAATAAATAAATAAAAACTCCAAGAGGCTGCCAAATTGCAACGTCCTAGTTCTTCTTTCTGACAGTTTCATTGTACTGTTCAATCCACAGGAAAATAGCCACATTAATACAGCTTAATTAGCAGAACTGCTAAGTAAGGGAGAATAGAGCAAGCAAGAAGAGTCTCTTGTGGAGGTAATAAGCATGCCTTTAGAAAAAAATGCCAATTAAACAATTTGCCACTGTGTAAATTTTGCTATTGTCTTAGTGGAAAATGGTCATTGGGTGCCTGTTCTAATGGTGAGATCTATCATATAAACACCTAACTAATTGGCTATGGGAATTCTAAGCCATATTTAAAGAGTTTACAGTGATGATACATAAACATATAAGAAATTTAAGTCATTAGATAGGTAATATTTTAGACACAATAGGTCTTTAAGCTGGATATTTCTATTATAACATTTTTGTTGAGATTGTCATTTTATAATCAACAGGTCAGTCCTAAAATGAAGAAAGGTTATTTGGTTCAGATATCACTCAGTCATTTTATCTGGTGCTTGGGACTGGCATGATGGTTAGCTAATTAGCTCCATGCCCACACTGATCCATTTGGCTCAGTGGTAGAGCATGTGCTTTGCCCTCAGAAGCTTCCAGGGTAAATCTCTGGCATCTCCATTTTTAAAAGGTTCAGGTAGTGATGAGGAAGACTTTGTCTACTCAAGATACTTGTGAGCTAGTCAGAGAAGACAGAACAGACTTTGACTTTGATGGACCAATGATCAATAGTTAGACTCAATATAAGGCAGCTCCATGTATTTATACCAGCGCACCAGTAATTTTGCTGGAGACAACAGGGTAGTGCTGGAAGAAAGCAGGGTCATACTATTTCTGGATTCTAACTTTGACTGTGATGTTACTGTCTGTTATGGTTACAAACTATATCATGAGGTTCTCAAGTTAAACATTAAAACTGCCTCTGTAGATGACCCAAGCTAGCCTGATCTCGTCAGATCTTTGAAGATAACTTGGATAGTATTTGGATGGGTGACTACTCCAGATGTCCAGGGGTAGGCAATAGCACACCACTTCTGAACATTTCATGCCTTGAAAACTGTATGAAGTAATCCTAACTCAGCTGCAACTTGACACCACTTTCTACTACTAGTGACTGATCAAAAGATACTAAGTAATTTCCACAGTCCATGGGTGATGTTTCAACAGTGTGATAGTAAATTAGTACAAGCCTTTCCTCTACCTGCAGAAAACTCCTCATGTGAACCATGCTTCCATGCACCTATTCTTCTGCAGTGCTACGGCAGCACTGCTCAGCTGAGTGTAAGAACCAGAGGAGATGACAACTAGTTATGGCTGGCTAGCCCTGTCCATATAAAACTGCAATTCCTGACATGCCTCACTTCTTAGAGGGTGATTTAAACATGACATACCCCTGTGAATGAGAAATAATGTTGATGCATCATAGAGATTATGACTTACACTGTGCACTGCTTCATATGCATGCAGCAGAAGCATTCCAAATTTACATGGCCCAGGTATCAGCTTTACTAAGTTGCATTTTCTGCATTTCATAAGGTAAGGAGTGAGAAAACAAGTTGCTACTTCCTTGTGGAGTATTCTAAGGTGATAACAAGCTTTGCAAAGTAGCCAAATGCATGGCCATGAAGAGGATGGAAAGTTGCCAAGCACAATAGGGAGAGTGTTTTCTAAGGAGACACTCTCAGTAAATCCATCCAATATGCATTCTTATCTAGGGGCTGACAAGAGCTGCTCAGCGGAGGCATCTGGTACTGAATTGTACATGTATTGCTGTGACTGTGGTTACTGAGGAGGTGCAGTCTCTGAAGCAGTTGGAAACCACCGCTTCCAAGGGATCAAATGCAAAATGTGCCCAACATGCATTTAGCAATTATTATCTAGTGGGGAATGGGGATATCTAAAAATTTTCTAAGGCAAATTATACAAAGAAATATTCCAATGCTATTGTAAAGCAATGAGGCATCACAGTATCCTACAGCCATGCAAACTGCCAACACCCGATCCAACCCTAACCATTTTTAGGGTGATTTCAGAGGAAGGCTGTTGGAAAAGATCTAAGGAAGGCTGATGTATACAAGAACAACCCCACTGGAATCAGACATTTCATCAAACATCCTGTTTCATAATGCAGCTAACCAGCTGGCCCTGGAATGCCAACAGAGGATTATATTCATTCCCAACTAACCACAACTAGTCCATTTAGACTGCCATATTTAAAGTGCCTTGCAAATGAGGAATTGTAACACCAAACTATCCTACTAGTTGACATCTTTGGGGCTGAAGTAACTTCCCCTGCTCTAATACTTCTGGTTGGTGAGGTGGATCCAACCCTGACACTACTACTCCATTGAACAATTAATTAAAATGTTTACTCTTTGCTCAAGTTTGGAACCTTCCTCCGCCATGTCTCCCATGCTTCTATATGAAGCTTCTGGGAGAGGTCATCTGAAGATTTCAGATGAGCTACCAATGACATTTAGCTCTATCTTGCACTTCTAACAGATCCAGTTTTGGGGTGGATGAGCATTAACAGGCTGACACTAAATAATAATAATAATAATAATAATAATAATAATAATAATAATAATAATAATAATAATAATAATAATAATAATAACTTTTATTTCTATCCCGCCCTCCCCGCCTAGGCGGCTCAGGGCGGCTAACAACAATTTACACGTTAACATAAATAATAAAACTTTAAATTTAACAATTAAAATTAAACATATAAAAACCAGTCAGTTAAGTTAAAATACATAATTTACATTACACTATATATATATAAATATATCTGGCAGTAATAAAACTATTATAGTGCTGGTTCTGCCAGTTTAGACAATCTTATATGAGTGTTCTTATATTTAACAGATGGCGGTTCTTTGTATCATGCAACTCAGCAGTCAGTGTCACCATAGGCTTGTCTAAAAAGGGCGGTCTTGCAGGCCCTGCAGAATTGGTCGAGGTTCCGCAGGGCCCGCACTTCCTCCGGAAGCTGGTTCCACAGTGCAGGTGCCGCAGCTGAAAAGGCCCATACTCTGGTGTTTTGGAGTTTGACCTCTCTCGGCCCAGGGATAGTCATTTTGTTTTTACCCACTGACCTCAGTGCCCTCTGGGGTTCATATGGGGAGAGACGGTCCCTTAGGTAGGCTGGTCCTCGGCCATATAGGGCTTTAAAGGTGATAACCAACACTTTGTACTGGACTCGGTAGGTAATTGGTAGCCAGTGCAGTCCGCGCAGCCCCGGCTGTATGTGCTCCCATTTCGAGAGCCCCAATGGTAGCCTGGCCGACGCGTTCTGCACCAGCTGTAACTTCCGGGTCCGGCACAGAGGTAGCCCCAAGTAGAGGGCATTACAGTAGTCCAATCTTGAGGTGACCGTTGCATGGATCACTGTTGCGAGGTCGCGGCGTTCCGGGAAGGGGGCCAACTGCCTTGCCCGCTTCAGATGGAAGAATGCTGACTTGGCAGTGGCTGCTATCTGGGCCTCCATTGATAACGAAGGCTCCAGTAAAACACCCAGACTTTTTACCTGGCGCGCTGGTTCCAATGGCGCGCCATCGAAAGTTGGGAGAGCTATTTCCCTTCCCAGAGCGCCACGACCCACACAAAGGACCTCTGTCTTCGCTGGATTCAGCTTCAACCCACTCAATCTGAGCCACGTCGCCACAGACTGTAAGGCCCGATCCAGGTTCCCTGGGGCGGAGCCAGGCCGGCCATCCATTAGTAGATAGAGCTGGGTGTCATCTGCATATTGATGGCAACCCAGCCCGAACCTCCAGACAATCTGGGCAAGGGGGCGCATATAAATGTTGAACAGCATTGGGGAGAGAACAGCTCCCTGAGGCACCCCACAATCAAGTGTGCGCCTCTGGGATCGCTCACCCCCAATGGCCACCCTTTGTCCCCGATCAGAGAGGAAGGAGGAAAGCCATTGTAAGGCCAACCCCCCAACCCCTATGTCGGCGAGGCGGCGCTTTAGCAACTGGTGGTCGACTGTGTCAAATGCCGCCGACAGGTCTAATAACATCAGTACCGCAGCGCCGCCCCGATCCAGATGCCGCTGGAGGTCATCCACTAAGGCGACCAGCACTGTCTCCGTCCCATGGCCCGGTCGGAACCCAGACTGGCACGGGTCAAGAACGGAAGCATCATCTAGGAACCTCTGTAGCTGCAGCGCCACTGCCCTCTCAATAATTTTACCTAAAAATGGTAAATTAGACACCGGACGGTCGTTCGCCAATTCGGCCGGGTCTGCTGTACTTTTTTTTTAGGAGAGGGCGAACCAACGCCTCTTTCAAAGGTGTTGGGAAATGCCCCTCTACGAGGGATCTATTTATGATGTCCCGTAAAGGACATCTAAGCTCCCTCTGGCAGGATTTAATCAGCCAAGAGGGGCAAGGATCCAAATCACATGTTGTTGGGCGAGCAGCGGAGAGGATCCCATCGACTTCCTCCAGATTGAGCGGATCGAAGTGATCCAGAACCAAACCCGAAGACAGGCACGGAGCCTCAATTCCACTCACTGTTTCCAAGGTGGTAGGCAGGTCTTGGCGGAGCAGTGAGATTTTATCCGCAAAATATTTCGCAAATGCCTCACAGCCAATCTCCAATTCCCTAATGTTTGGTTTGCCTTGTGGCAATGTTATGAGATCCCCAATTATTCTAAACAATTGTGCTGGGCGCGAATTTGCGGATGCAATCTTGGTTGCAAAGTAATTTTTCTTTGCAGCCTGGACTGCCATCTCATACGACTTCATAAACGTTCTGTAGGATGTTCTCACTGCTTCGTCCCGAGTATGTCTCCACTGCCTCTCTAGTCGTCTGAGCCCTTGTTTGAGCTGGCGCAATTCTAAGGTGTACCATGGTGCCAGTCTCGTACGAGGGCGCAGAGGGCGCCGGGGTGCTATTTTGTCGATGGCCCTGGTTAGTCGGTCTTGCCAGATCTCCACAAGGCCATCGAGGGAATTGCTAGTGGGCCAAGGATCCCCCAGGGCCGTTTGGAACCGTTCCGGGTCCATCAGGCTCCGGGGGCAAGCCAAAATAGGCTCTCCACCCATACAGGGTTGGTGTGGCGTCCCCACACGGGCCTTAAGGGCTAGGTGATCCGACCATGGTACCACTTCTGCCGCGATATCGCTCACCGAAATCCCGGACGCAAAGATCAGGTCTAGTGTGTGACCAGCTTGATGCGTGGGAGTCGTAACAAGTTGAGAGAGCCCCAGTGTCGCCATGGAAGACACTAGGTCCATCGCCTGAGTGGAGGCCGTGTCATCGGCATGGACGTTGAAGTCACCCAAGACCATAAGCCAAATCATGCTACTGGTGGGGGAAGATTTGACCCAGGAATTGAGATTTCTACCATTCTGCATGTAATTACACTTACTCTTCTGCTTCTGCATAAACAAGTCAAAAGAACAGTGGCAGCACAATATGTAAAATACAAAAATACAAAATATTGTGCAAAAACAAACACTCTTGACTGGTGTATACAAAATTCTATTGTCATGAAATGAACAGCCTACAACAGTGGGCATGCATTCATACAGTATAAATAGACAACAAACAAAAGTCTCAAAACAATATTCCAAGGAGGACCCCACATAGTCACGCCCACCTCTCAAACGTCTAACTATCAATTAAGATACCAAAATGGGTGTTTGAAAGAGAACTTGGCTGGAGGTTTCAGTTGACTTACGAGGAAGCTGCAGGAGCAGCGGAATGCAATCAAAGCCGGGGTTTGCGTGAAGGCTAGAATTTTTTCCTTCAGAAGTCAACAAGCAACGGAGGGACTCCTGTGGAACTTTATTATTGAGTCTTAGTACTCAGTTTGGAAAACTCAGAGACTGTGTGGGGTCCTCCTTGGAATATTGTTTTGAGACTTTTGTTTGTTGTCTATTTATACTGTATGAATGCATGCCCACTGTTGTAGGCTGTTCATTTCATGACAATAGAATTTGTATACACCAATCAAGAGTGTTTGTTTTTGCACAATATTTTGTATTCTGCATAAACAAGTGGCAGCAGTGGCCGTGGTGCCTTCCACTAGCTTTGGTCCTTCTTGGACAAGGAAGATCTTGCCACTGTGGCACGTCCTGGTAATAGCCAAATAGTACTATTATGCACTCTCTGTAGGGCTTCCCTTGAAGACTGTCCAGAAGTTATAGTTGGTACAGAATTCTGCAGCTTGAATACTCACTGGAGTGAGTCAGAAGTGCCATATCATTCCAGTCTTATTTCACCAGGCCCAATACCAGAGTGCTGGTATTGACTGTTAAAGCCCTATACAGCTTAAAGCCTGTGTGCCTTAAGGAATACATGAACCTACTTGACAACTTCAGTCAACTTTGGAGGCCCTGCTTCAGATATCCCCACCATTTGAGGCTAAATGGGTAGCAACCTGAGAAAAGGCTTCTCAGTGTGGCACCAAAACCCCAGGGAGATTTCTCTGCCTCTTTTTATCATTGTCTTCTGCCAGTGGGTGAGCATTATGGATTTAAATGTTCAGTTTGTCCTCTGCATATGCCTTCATACACTGCAAACATGGTGAACTTATATAGAGGGATAATGTTCAACAATCGTTCTCCTAAACCAAAGGTTTTGCAATGAATACTGATTTTGAAGGCACCATTTTTTTTGTTTAAAAGTATGTTTTGATTCCTTTGCATTAACATTTGATGGATTAAGAGAGAAAAATAAATCTTGCATAAAAAAGAATAAACTATCCTCAGTAAGACCTTGCCTCCCATTGACATTTAGGCAAGATCTTCCAGATTTAAAAATATACACCCCTATTTTTTGCTATGATGTAAACAGAGCAGAAAGTATTACAATAATCTCTTTGATGCCCCACTGAAGTATATAATACCTGTTTTATATGAATCTCCTGTTCATGCTCTAGTTGCTGGTTCACTTTCTCAGCTTGATTTCATCAGTCTTCCTGCTCACTGCTCCCCCCCCTTGCCCACTCCTCCTGTACTTCATGCTCAGACTTTTTCTAGCTAAACCTGATTACACTTAATAATATGCAGTTCATGTCAAAATCCATGTATTGCATTTCAGCTCCTAATGAAATTCTAGCGTCAACAGGTTGTACAATAACCATAAAATAACTGACAGATTTAGAATGTCTTGTATATAGCTTATCTCTATGAATATGCAGAGAAAACATTATCTGTATGTATGTACATGTGTCTGTCTGTCTGTCTGTCTGTCTGTCTGTCTGTCTGTCTGTCTGTCTATCTATCTATCTATCTATCTATCTATCTATCTATCTATCTATCTATCTATCCTCCAGGTACAAGCATTGATTTCCAGAAGAATTTATCCAAGTTTTCTAACTTTTATTTTAACCAACATGTTTTCTCAAGTGTTCTTGGTAGCACTAGAATCATTTGGCCAATATCACCTCCTCTGCGAGACAGGGAAGTTACTTGTTTTAGTACCTCAGTGCTGTGAGAACTCATGCTTCAAAGATAATGGTATCCTGGCTCTGTCATAGGCCAACTTAGCAACTTTTCTGTTCTTTATGAATTAAGAAAGTGTCTGAATACCCCAGAAGTGCAGGCGTAGACTTATATAGCTGATTTAAAAAAAAAAAATCTGTTTCACCTGGTGGTTAGTGACACAAGGCACAAAGTTCCACAGCAGATGTAGAACTAACAAACTGAAGAACAGAAAATTTATTTATAAATTTTAAATTAATAAAATTGAATAAAAATGCCATAGAATATGTGAATGGATGTTCTGAAGTAAGGACCTGTTAGTAAACCTTTTGAAAGCTGCTAGTCAATTCATTAAAATTTTAACATTTTTAACCATATGTATTATGTATGTGTACATAAAATGCAAAAATCTGCTTACTAACTATAAAAGGAACTCCATGAGAAAAAAATAGCTTTGTTTTATTTGTTTTTAAACAGTATGTTGATCAGATTTTCTTAGAGGGTAAATATACTGGTAGATATCAGTTGTTTCTTTATATCAATTTTTAAAATTATGAAACAGATTCCTAACTTTTTTCATTCTTTTATGTTGAAAGTGTAATTAATGAAGCAAGGATATAATAATTGCACCCTGAATGGTTCAGAACAATCTAACCTGTGTGAAGACAATCTAAACATTAGATTGCAAATACTGTAAAAAAATTCATTTCAAGATATCTGCTTTCTGCTGTTACTTGAAATAGGTTACTGCTGTTAGATATCTGAAAGACTCTATATATTTTTATAGGGATGAAGGAGGGGGGATGGGTGTAAAAGAAATTCCTGTGAACGCCTGCTGAGTTTAATTGCACTACAGCTGGCACTGATTGTAAGTAGAGAGAGTGGGGTTTACCCCGTGATTGGCTGTCATTACATTCAATTTTATTGTCTTTTTCCTTTTCAGTATTATTCTTCTAAGTTGAAAGGGAGCAGGAGTTGGAGGGATTAGGACCTAAACCAAGGAAAAATCTTATGATCTCTGGAAAGAATAAGATGTGGTGCTTCATGGACGAAAACATCTGAAAAAGAAGTACATGTGCCTGAAGAGCAAATGCGAAGCTCTTGACAGCTAAAATGCAATAACTATACAACATTGCAGAGAAAGAAAGATTTCTAGGTTAGATATTGAAATAGGTCACCATGCCCAGAGCATGCAGATCTGGAAGTCAGAAAAGAGATAATAGCAGTGCAGATAGAACAGGTGACTGCAAACAAGGAAGAATAAAGAAGTTGTGGTCATTCACAAAGCTTGGGAAGTCACAAGGTAAAATTGTTGAATGGGGGGAGGTCTCAATTCTGCATGATCATAATTAATTTCAGAGTAAGTGGTGCCTTTATCATTAAGATCTCATAAGTCAAATCTTCCCATTAAAAAATGAAGAAATGGAACAAAAACAGAAGAAGCAGCAAGTTGATCATTGTCAGGGGTGTGCTCTTTTGTCAAAGAAATGTGTGCTGTATGCCACTGAGATTCAAAGGCACACCATTTTATTCAACAAGATGTCAGAAAAGGGGACTGGGCATCATGGGTGTATAAATGTTGGTAGAAAGATGAGAATCACTTCTAGTTTACAGTAGAGATGGGCTGTAAGTAAGAAAATGAAATGAAATTTTAAGCAGTAAGCAGACAGATAGAGATATATTTGATGGTTTGAAAGTTCTGGAAGATCAGCCAACCATAATTCAAGAGATATCTTTTTTTTTTTTTTTATTCAAGAGATATCTTTTTTTAATGTTTCCATGATGTACCAGCACAGTTTTATAACTACAACACCTGAATGTGTGTGTGTGTGTTTAAAATGTGGCTCCGAATGTGTTGTACAATCTTGGGAGCATTTTAAAAATATTTTTTTCAACAGAGAATGTCAAACAGAAGACATTTAGAGGTCAATTTTACAAAGCAACTACATCTTTAAATCTTTAGACTCTAGTTGAATAATGTAATAACTTCAGGCTAGATTCATCAGTAGAGAAATGTAGGTCAAATTCCTTATTTTGATGTACCACAGAATTTAAAGTGGAATATAAAACATGATGAGAAAAAAATTGTCTTGCAAAATTGGAATGGCTAGACCTTTCTCAATTCTGCATAGCTCATGATGACCAGTAGTGTCTGCCAACGTGGTGATGAAGGCCGTGGCCCTAAGCTTATTCAAGGTAGGGCAAATTAAACAAAAAAATCACAAGTGCAATTCATAAGTTCATATTTCATTAAAATGTTAATGTATGTATTTAGGAAAATTATACATTGCCTCTCCAGAGACATGTTCAAGGCTTGCAGAAATCATGTGAACAAAACAGCATTTAACCTTTTGAATCCCTCCTTCCCAATTCCCATATGCTTATGAAAATGTTCAAGATACTTAAGTGTTAGAGTATTAAGGATCTTTTTAAAAAATGTTAAATTTTTAGCCTGCCTTTTCTCCAAGGAGTTTGGGGTACATGGTTCTCCCTTTCTGCATTTTAACTCTTTGAGGTAGGTTACTCAGGGATGGTCATTGAATGGATTTCATGGCATGTGCAGTTTTCAACCTGAGTTTCCCCATCATTCTGAACACTATACCACATTGAATTTATGCTTTCATGCTGTAGTAAAGATAGAAACTGTAGTATAGATAGATACTGTGGATGGAAAGAAATAGTAAATTAGTCAGTTTTATGAGAAGTGGTCCTTATGTATGAAAGTCCTATAGAGCTGGGAACCAGTTTTAACCACAAATTGAACATTTATTTCTTTAGGAATATTTATTTTTATTCTGCCCTTTCTCCTAGGAGCTCAGGGTAAAATACATGTCTCCTGCACAGGTTTTGCTCAAACAGCCTGTGATGTAGGTCAACCTGAAGAACAGTGATTGGCCAAAAGCTCTTCATGGTTGAATGGGGATTTCAAGCTAGGAGAAAATAGAGGAGAACGATGCAAGTTGTAACCATTAACAGTTAATGGTTAACAGATGAGTTTTGCTGCTGTTATGTTTGCAAAGGCCTAGGTTCGATCCTAGGTTAGACAATGAGCAGAGGGTTTCTTTCTTTCTTTTTTACCAGTTATTTCTTACTTCCAAATGCAGCTTGATTGAAGAGTAGCTCCTGGATGTGGGAGACCTTCACAATACTGTAGTCTCGGTTCTGCAGAGAGCAGGAGAAATGAAAAAAAAGTTTCCTTTGTAAAAATGGAAATGCACTTCAACTCACAGACCAATTTCTCACTAGGCTTATTTCAGTCATGGGGCCCATCCCCACCCCCACCCCCCGTGCTTCAGTCTGATTTTGCACAACCTGTCACGGGGCTGCGACTTGCCGTGCCTCTTTTCTGTGGCAAGCAAGATCCTCTGAAACCCGGGAAAGAGGCAGGGCAAGTTACAGCCTCACAGCAGCTTGTACAAAATTGAACAGAAGCACTGGGGAGGGGGGAAGGCTCCAAGACCGGAACAAGCCTAGTAAGAAATCAATCCCAGAAAAGGGACTATGACTACAAATCCTTGCAAATAGGAGTTCAACTGATTGTTTTGGGATGAAGGGAAAACAATATACATTATTTTGAGCTCATTGGAGGAAGGTAACAACAATATCAAGGAGAAGATTTACAGCTCAGTTCAGTTTTACCACATGAACAAAAAAGAATTTTCAAAAAATCTTGAGGCAATAAAGATCAGTTACTGATTGATAAAATGGTCTTACAAAACTGTAAAAGGTGGAAACCAACTTGAATATTGCTTGGATTGATTACAAGAAGGCATCTGATTGACTGCCTCATACTTGGATCCTGAAAACACTAGAAATGATAGGTATCAAAATTGTAATATTAGCAAAACAGTTTATCACAAATGCCATGAGTAAACAGAGCATGAGGTTATAATAAATGAAAAAGAAACTGAAACAATTAATAGCAAATAAGGATATTTTTCAAGGAGACTCGTTATAATTACTGCTCCGTGTCATTGCCGTAATACCATTCACCATCATTCTCAACAGTGCAGGCCTAGGATACCAGCTTTCAAAGACAGGCCCAAATATTTCACACTTATTGTATATGGATGACTTGAACAGTATGAAAGCCAAGTTTTAAAAAACTAATGATAATGGCAACTATTGACTTTGCAAGTCAAAGAATGAAACCATTGATCACATGGTCAGTGCCTGCAGTAAAATTGCTCAAATTGACTATAAAGAATATCACAATAGAGTTGCAGCCATGTTGCACTGGAATCTTTGCAAGAAATTTTGCTTACCATCATACATGGGAGCACAAACCAGACAAGATCATAGAGAATGATGAAAAAAAGATTCTTTGGGACTTCTGATTGCAAACAGATAAACACTTGGAACATAATACTGCTGATATCACAATTGTAGAAAAAAAGAGAAATACTGTTTGGATCATTGACATTGCATTCCCATGGGACAACAGAACAGAAAAGAAAGAACAGGAAAAGACCAGAAAATACCATGAACTACAAATGGAAGTAGAGTGCCTCTGGGAGAAGAAGGTTACCATCATGCCAGTTGTCATTGGGGACTTTGGAACAGTGTATAAAAGTCTCAAGAAAACCTGACATACTGGGCATTGAACAAATAACACCAGCTCAGCTCCAGAAGACTGTGTTGCTTGGAACATCTGAAATTCTCAAAAACTTGGCTAGACCTCAAATTGCAGAATACAGTCTACCTATCAAATATCTTATCGTGACAATTCATCATAGATATAATAAAAGCCTTACGGGTGGCTCGATCCTCAATTTTTATTGGAAGTTGTGGCCACCGCAGGAGTGGCCTTGCATTCTGTCTGTCACGACTTCTCCCTGTCACTGGGTAGCCTCACTGTGACCCATCTACTGCCGGCCCTGTCAGGCCAGAACCCCATCAGTCAGCTTCTGACGAAGACAGTTGTCTGTTGAGAGATTCTCCTGGAGTCTTACTGATTACTACTGTATTTCCTCAGTCCATCTTCCTGCCCCAAAACAATGCTGCCACCGTTTTGCCACCTCCAACTACCACTGCCAGCCAAAGTTGCACCTGCCCAGTATACTCCCCATGCCCTTACTGTTTGGGAGGTGAGATATTTATATTTATAAATATGCCAGAAAATCCTCCTTATGTGGCAGTATTCCACCTCTTCGCTTACAGCACAGTCTGCAGTTGATTTCAATGTGAACTAATATCATGTAGCACACATACTTGCTTAAGTAACATTGAACATAATTTAATAACTATATACATGGAAGCAAACTCTGACAGAAAATAGTTAAATCTCTTCAATAGAAAAGGAATGTTCTATCACAACGGGGTGGGGGGAGCAGTTCAGCAGAGCAGATAAACATGCTCTCTACTCTATATTCTCTATATTCAAGCCCCCTTTCCACCTGCAAATAGTCTTCACTCTTTCTGTTCAAATTAGGCTACCGTGGGCTGCTTGCTTTAAGAGGCAGTAATCCATTTGAAGGGTCCCTTTCACTCCCCCCACCTGCAAGTGGAAAGGGGTGAAAGGCAGGCTTCTAATGGCTATCTGTCTGTTTGCCTGTCTTCCTGTCACTTCTCTGTCTCCCTGTCTTCCTTTCCCTTTATTTTATTTCTTTCTCTCACTTTAATATAACTCTCACTTCATTCATTCCTCTCATTCTTTCCCTGTCTTTGTCTTTTTCTATCATTCTGTCTATCTTCCTTCTCCTTTTTACTTCTCTCACAGGCCTTATTTTGGGCAGGAGCTCCCAGGAGTGGAGTGCCAGAACCTCAAAATTTTATTGTGCTCTTTTTCTTAACTCCTGCCCCCCAAATACTTGCTTCTGGGCTCCATTGTTCAAACCCCCTGTGAGAATTTGGCTGAACTCTAAGATTTGACAAACTTTCTAATATTTCCCCCCCCCCCCCCCAAAAAAAATGGGGAAATAACTAAAACATATAATGCAGACAAATGGAAATCTTCATCATGCCACCATGGCCACATAGGAGAAGGTAATTCTAAAAGTATGATGGGAGTGAGATGACAATTATAATTCAAGAAGCATGTTAAAGTATATGCTGAGCTGATATAATTTAGTACACCTTCCAGAGATGTTAGGGGTGTGTGGCATATGGAAAGAGATATGCAAATGAGTTGTGCTAATGAGCTCTGGCACCTCTTCTTTTACAAAATAACCCCTGCTCTCACTCCTTCCCCCCCCCTCATTTTTTTTACCTCCCTTTTGTTCTTTCTCTGTATCTTTATATTTATGTCGTTATTTCATTCTGGCTGTGATTACACACACTAAATAATGCACTTTCAATTAGGGTTGCCAGGTCCAATTCAAGAAATATCTTAGGACTTTGGGAATGGGGTCAGGAGGCTTTGGAGGTGTAGCCAGGAAGCATCAGGGTGGAGCCAGGAGCAAAAGTGTGACAACAAGCATAATTGAAAACTGCAAAGGGAGTTCTGACCATCACATTTAAAGGAACCACACACCTTTAAAATGCCTTCCCTTCATTGGAAATAATGAAAGATAAGGGCATCTTTTGGTAGTTTCAGAGAATTGGACCCCCAGGTTGAATCTTTTCAAAACTTGGACACTTTTTTGAGGAGAGGAACCAGATGCTATGCTGCAAATTTAGTGCCTCTACCTCAAAAAAAAACTCCTCTAGAGCCCCAGATACCCAAAGATCAATTCTCCATTATACCCTATGGGAATTGGTCTCCACAGGGAATAATGGAGTACGCAGCAGACATTTCCTTCCCCCATCCACACTTTCTGATGACCCTGAAGTGTGGGGAGGGCTTCCAAAATGGGGGATCCCCTGCCTCCACCTTGGGATTTCAATCCACTTCCAGTGAACTTTCTAACTGGATTTTACTGTGGCTGATTTTACACTGGGCAAAAGATCCAGTAATGCTGTGCTTTCAAAAGTGATCATCTACATTACAATGTGCTTTGACTTCTGTCTTGCTCTGGTGTTTTGACTGTCATTTACATTTAAATTCATAATTGGCTTTGACACCGTTTTCAGCATGGAGTTGCCCCTGACTTTCCAAGACTACTTTTGAGTGAGGGTTTTCCAAGAAGTGCATTCCACAAGACCATAAAGATAATATCTTTCCTGGGAAACAGGACTGTGACGGAAAGCAGTGGGTTAAGAATAAACTGAAGGCGCACAGGGCTGCGTCAGGTGACCTGAGGGTGGGGGGGCAGAGTGCTCTGAGCTCTCAGGGAGGGAAAAAAAAAAAGTTGGTTGGTGACAGGAAACTGCTGAGGCAGGAGTTCTGTCAGGAGTCTGTCAGAGTTGGAGCCTGACAGAAAGACTGAGAGGGTCAGTTCGGGCCTGAGAGAGGCTGAGAAGAAGCTGATCCTGAGAAGAAGCTGGATGAGGAGACGGGGAAGTCTTCCAGAGACTGCCAGCTTGACCTAACCAGCCGAGAGGGCTGTGTGTGTGTGTGTGAGTCAGTTAAAGACCTGAACGGTCGCAGACACCAGGAAACTACTCTAAAGACCTAGTGAGGAGGTTGAGGGAGTAGATGTGGGTCAGAGACACCAAGAAGGGCTGAGAGAAGAGTCTTCAGTCGAGGGGTGTGACTAGACACATCTATCCCAAGAGGCCAGACCTCGACAAAAGGTGGAGAGGGAGTTGAAGGTGAACTGTGTAACGGTGAAAGACTCAAAACAAAAGAAAAAGTAATCGTGAAGCCTGAAACAAAATAGTAACCTGTGTAAATATCTCCCATATCCCCAGTTTAAGACTGTTTGTAACAATAAATCTGTGGTTTTAAGTTCAAGTTCTCGTGAGCCTATATTGTGTGAGAAAAACCACAAAGCTGCAGTGGTCCCATCCATCGAAACAAGTAAAATACCCCGAAGAGACTGAAAATTAGAGATCTAGTGAGGCCGTGAAGCTGGCGCTGCGATAATTGGTTGCCAGCGTCGGGATTTCGAAGAAAAACCCCAAAATAAGTGTCACTAAGAGACACAGAAAGTAGAGGAACACTGCAGTGAAGGAATTAAGACAGTTTTGTGAAAAATTCCTGTCAGAAATGGCTCCTCCTAAGAGAACTACCACAGCCACGGGGGATGGGCAGACGCAAGAAGAGATTCCTGAGGTGAATCCTGGTCAGAGCATTGAGGCTATGAAAATACAGTTGGAATTGGCCAGAATAGAAGCAGAAAAAGAAATTCAGATGGCCAAGATTCAAGCAGAAAGGGAATCAGAAAGAGAGGAGAGAGAACACAGAGAAAGGGAAGCCGAAAGAGAAAAAGGAATGGAAATGGCTAGGCTGGAATCAGAGAAAGGAATGGAAATGGCTAGGCTGGAATCAGAAAGAGAGGAGAGAGAACGCAGAGAAAGGGAAGCAGAGAGAGAACAAAGAGAGAGGGAAGCGGAAAGAGAGAGAGAACATGAGGAAAAAATGTACAGTTTGAAACTCCAGGAGATTCAGGGAAGGCCTGAGTTTCAACGTGATACTAGAAATGAGAGGCGCCTCACAGTAGAACAAAAGAAATTCCCCAAGTATCAAAAAGGGGATGATGTAGAAGCTTTTTTGTTTAATTTTGAAAGAACATGTAAAGATTTAAGAGTTGCTGATGAGGACAGAATGATTTATTTGAGACCTCAGATCTGTGGAGAGTTGAGTGAAATCTACTCTGAACTGAGGGATGAGGAGACTTCTGATTATCAATTGTATAAGGAAAGGGTCAGAGTCCGCTTTGGCTTAACAGCAGAGCAAAGCAGGAAAAAATTTAGAGAAATCAGAAGAAAGCCTGGAGAAACATACTCTCAACTAGGTTGTCGGTTAGACAGGGCCCTGAACAGATGGGTTGAAGGGAGTAAAGTTTCCACTTTAGAGGACCTGAAAAACTTAGTGGGCTTGGAACAGTTTTATAACCAAGTCCCCTCTCAGTATAGGTGGGTTCTGAGAGACAAGAAGTTGAAGACAGTAGAAGAAGCAGCTATGATTCTAGATGAGATTGAATCAGATCTAGGGAGATCAATGTGGACTGCTCCAACTAAAAAACCCCGAGTCTGGAACTCTCCAGAGAAGTCTGGGGCGGGTAACAACAACCCTGCAAAGCGGTACAGTCCACCTCCATACAGGAAGACCCAAGCTGCTTGCTTCCAATGTGGAGGAATTGGGCACTATGCCAAATTTTGCCCAGAAAAAGGGAAAAAGACCCCACCAGCTAAGACAGTTAAAATAGTGCAAAGTCAACAGAAAGAAGTAGAAACAAACCCCTCACTTCCAGAGAACACACCACCGGAAAGACCCAATAGTGTTCTGAAGGTGTGGAAAGTGCAGGAAAGCTTGAGTGAGGAATATACTGAGACTGTGATGGTAAATGACGAGGAAGTCAAGGCTTATAGGGACACAGGGGCGCAGGTTTCCCTAGTACAGCCAGAATTAGTAAAAAGTCATCAGTATTTGCCTGGAAAATCTTACACCATAAAAGGCATTAAAGGACCTACATTTGAAGTGGCCCTAGCAGAAGTTCCTATCAAGTATAGAGAGTTCCAAGGTGATTGGATTGTGGGAGTCCTGAGTGACATAGGAACATCGCTTCTATTGGGCAATGATTTAGCTGATGAGTTAAAGAGACAGCAAGCTAATCCTGTCAACATTGTTACAAGAAGCAGGCCAGAAGCAGCAACTCCTGAGGTGTGTGTACAGCAACCAGCAGAAGAAGAGGAAACAATGTTGCAGACCATCCCTGCTGCAGGATTCCTCAGAGAGCAGCAACAAGATGACAGCCTGAGGGAACTATGGCAGAGAACTGGGGTGAGTGACACTGAGATCACAATTGAACACCCATGCCAATTTAAAGTGATAGACCAGAAACTATACCGGGTGGCTTTAAAAAGAAAACATAACATAGTGTGGGAAAGAAAGAAGCAATTAGTCCTGCCAAGAAAGTATAGGATGCAAGTGTTGGATTTGGCTCATGCATCACCCATGGCCTCTCACCTTGGCATCAATAAGACAAGGGACCGAGTGCAAGAACGGTTCTTTTGGCCAAATATGGGCAAGGACATAAGGGCTTTTTGCAAATCGTGTCAGGCCTGCCAAATGGTGGGGAAAGCTCTAGACAAAACTAAGGGTCTATTACAACCAGTCCCTATAGTCACAGAAGCCTTTGGGAAGATAGGAGTAGATATTGTTGGTCCTATCTCCAGAGTGACCAGAAGGGGAAACAAGTACATCCTGACCATCGTAGATTATGCCACCAAGTTTCCAGAAGCGGTTCCACTTAAGGACATTGAGGCAAAGACAGTGGCGGAAGCCTTATTGACTGTGTTTTCAAGATTGGGTTTCCCAAAAGAGATGGTGACTGATTTAGGCACCACATTTATGTCAAATGTGATGCAAGAATTGTTAAGAGCTTGTGGAATCCGGCATGTGACCACAACAGCATACCACCCACAAGCAAATGGACTCAATGAAAGGTTTAATGGCACCCTGAACCATATGCTAAAGACTTACGCATGCAAGCATCCCAACGATTGGGACCAGAGGTTGCAACATCTGCTCTTCGGGTACAGGGAGGTACCCCAAGAAAGTTCCGGGTTCAGTCCATTTGAACTGTTGTATGGAAGACAAGCCAGAGGACCCCTTGATGTTCTGAAAGAGGCGTGGTCCGGGAACGAGGACATCCAGGAGACAGATGTCATCTCTTACCTACAAGAACTACAACAGCATCTGCAGGAGGTGAGGACGGCTGCTGCAGACAACATGAGAAGATCACAACGACGGCAGAAGCAGTGGTACGACTCCAAGTCCAGAGACAGAGAGTTCAAGCCAGGAGACAGAGTACTGGTTTTGAAGCCCAGAAAGAAGAACAAGTTAGATGTGGCCTGGGAGGGACCTTATACCATCGCCCATAAGGTCTCCAACGTGAACTATGTAGTGAACTTAAGTGAAGATGGGGAACAATGTAGGGTGTTCCATGTAAATATGCTAAAACCTTATTTTGACAGGGGTAATTTGGTTTTAGTTGCAAAGAAGGGAGTGAGTGCGGGAACTGAATTGTCGGGTTGGGGGAAAATATCCCAGGAAGAAACCATTAAGGAGGTTCAGTTCGCCCCTTCTCTTAATGGAGAACAGAGAGCCCAATTACAAACGATATTGGGAGGGTACAAGACAATCTTTTCAGATGTACCAGGGAAGACGAACTTAGCGTGTCATAAGATTGACACAGGGGATTCGAGGCCTGTAGCACTCCAACCATACAGAGTGACTGGCCCGAATGCCAAGTATGTACAGCAGGAGGTAGAAGAGATGTTACAACTGGGTTTAATTGTACCATCAGAAAGTCCGTGGGCCTCACCTGTAGTCCTAGTCCCCAAACCAGACAAAACTATGAGGTTTTGTGTAGACTACAGGAGATTGAATAAAATAACAGTACCGGATGTGTATCCAATGCCTCGCATAGACGAGTTAGTCGAGACAATTGGAGCTGCCAATTTTACTACCACCTTAGATTTGACAAAAGGTTATTGGCAGGTAGCTATGGATCCAAAAGATCAACAGAAAACAGCGTTTATAACCAAGGAGGGACTCTTTGAGTTTACTGTGTTACCATTTGGGTTAAGGAATGCTCCATCCACATTCCAGAGAGTAATTGATAAAATGCTAGTAGGACTGAAAGAATTTGCGCTCGCATATATTGATGATATTGCTATTTTCAGTGCTACATGGAAGGAACACTTGCAGCATGTGGCCATTGTATTACAGCGAGTGAAAGATGCGGGTCTCACCATCAAGGCATCTAAGTGTCAACTAGCCATGGCCGAGGTTAAGTATTTAGGGCATGTGCTAGGAGGAGGTAAGATCAAAGCAGATTGGGGAAAGGTGCAAGCCATACATGAGTGGCCTAGACCCCAAACCAAGAAACAAATACGAGCATTTTTAGGTGTAGTAGGATACTACAGGAGGTTTATACCTGAGTTTAGCACGATAGCAGCACCGCTATGTGAGTGCACCAAGAAGAAGAACCCTGATCCAGTAATCTGGAATTCAGAGTGTGAACAAGCGTATGAACATCTGAAAGTGGTTCTGACCACGGAACCAGTGTTGAAAACTCCAGAGTTTTCAAAGGAGTTTACCCTCTTTACTGATGCATCTAATGTTGGGGTTGGTGCAACTTTAAGTCAGCAAGGAGAGGAAGGACTGTATCATCCAGTTCTGTATTTGAGCAGAAAGTTATTGGACCGAGAGCAACACCTCTCAGTAATTGAAAAAGAGTGTTTAGCGATTGTGTGGGCAATAGGTAAATTGAAACCATACCTATGGGGAAGGAAGTTTACATTGTGTACAGATCATTCTCCCCTGAAATGGTTGAACCAAGTTAAAGATACGAACAGCAAACTGATAAGATGGAGTTTACAGCTCCAAGATTACAACTTTGACATCCAGCATATCCCTGGGAAGCAAAATGTGATAGCAGATGCGCTATCAAGAAGAATGTGAAGTGTTAAAAGTCTGTTTGTATAGTAATGTTAAAGAGTATTAGACTGTATAACTGAGTAAGAATGTATATAATTTTGAAGTTGGTATTATGACAAAAGTGTTATAACGTAGTGTAACCCAAGCAAGTGTGCCCATGTCCCATTGCTCAGCAAAAGGCTGAGACCTTTCGCCTTGCGCAATGTCTCAAAAGGGGGAGGGACATGTGACGGAAAGCAGTGGGTTAAGAATAAACTGAAGGCGCACAGGGCTGCGTCAGGTGACCTGAGGGTGGGGGGGCAGAGTGCTCTGAGCTCTCAGGGAGGGAAAAAAAAAAAAAGTTGGTTGGTGACAGGAAACTGCTGAGGCAGGAGTTCTGTCAGGAGTCTGTCAGAGTTGGAGCCTGACAGAAAGACTGAGAGGGTCAGTTCGGGCCTGAGAGAGGCTGAGAAGAAGCTGATCCTGAGAAGAAGCTGGATGAGGAGACGGGGAAGTCTTCCAGAGACTGCCAGCTTGACCTAACCAGCCGAGAGGGCTGTGTGTGTGTGTGTGAGTCAGTTAAAGACATGAACGGTCGCAGACACCAGGAAACTACTCTAAAGACCTAGTGAGGAGGTTGAGGGAGTAGATGTGGGTCAGAGACACCAAGAAGGGCTGAGAGAAGAGTCTTCAGTCGAGGGGTGTGACTAGACACATCTATCCCAAGAGGCCAGACCTCGACAAAAGGTGGAGAGGGAGTTGAAGGTGAACTGTGTAACGGTGAAAGACTCAAAACAAAAGAAAAAGTAATCGTGAAGCCTGAAACAAAATAGTAACCTGTGTAAATATCTCCCATATCCCCAGTTTAAGACTGTTTGTAACAATAAATCTGTGGTTTTAAGTTCAAGTTCTCGTGAGCCTATATTGTGTGAGAAAAACCACAAAGCTGCAGTGGTCCCATCCATCGAAACAAGTAAAATACCCCGAAGAGACTGAAAATTAGAGATCTAGTGAGGCCGTGAAGCTGGCGCTGCGATAAGGACAATAAAGGAACTCTTAAACCTGCCCCCTCCCCCCCTCCAGTAAAGCAAGCAAATGTGGAGAGGAAGTCCAGGAGCAAAATTTTGAATGTAGATGAAAAAATATACTCCAGATTTCTAGAAGGCGATTTCAGTGCTCAGAAAATCAGACCCAAACATGAATGTAGAATTACCCTGTGTGATCTGGCAAAATCCAGATGGAAAGTGCTTTGAAACTGGATTGAAACTTCATTATTTAACATGTGCGATTGCAGCCTCTGTCTGTCTACCTTCCTTTCTTCCATTTCTCTTTGGCTATTTCTACACTTGGCAGAAAATCCTGTCTGTGTGTATTTAAAAGTAATAGTTTACATTGCATATCGCTGTTACTTCTGTCTTGCTTTGCAATTTCGTAAGTCCTCATCAAAGGCTCCTTAGAAAGCTTGAGAGTCATGGAGTAAAAAGACAGGTCCTCTTGTGGATCAAAAACTGGCTGAGTAATAGGAAGCAGAGAGTGAGTATAAATGGGCAGTCTTCGCAGTGGAGGACGGTAAGCAGTGGGGTGCCGCAGGGCTCGGTACTGGGTCCCATGCTCTTTAACTTGTTCATAAATGATTTAGCGTTGGGAGTGAGCAGTGAAGTGGCCAAGGTTGCGGATGACACTAAATTGTTCAGGGTGGTGAGAACCAGAGAGGATTGTGAGGAACTCCAAAGGGAGCTCTTGAGGCTGGGTGAGTGGGCGTCAACGTGGCAGATGCGGTTCAATGTGGCCAAGTGCAAAGTAATGCACATTGGGGCCAAGAATCCCAGCTACAAATACAAGTTGATGGGGTGTGAACTGGCAGAGACTGACCAAGAGAGAGATCTTGGGGTCGTGGTAGATAACTCACTGAAAATGTCAAGACAGTGTGCGTTTGCAATAAAAAAGGCCAACGCAATGCTGGGAATTATTAGGAAGGGAATTGAAAACAAATCAGCCAGTATCATAATGCCCCTGTATAAATCGATGGTGCGGTCTCATTTGGAGTACTGTGTGCAGTTCTGGTCGCCTCACCTCAAAAAGGAAATTATAGCATTGGAGAAAGTCCAGAGAAGGGCAACTAGAATGATTAAAGGGCTGGAGCACTTTCCCTATGAAGAAAGGTTGAAACACTTGGGACTCTTTAGCTTGGAGAAACATCGACTGCGGGGTGACATGATAGAGGTTTACAAGATAATGCATGGGATGGAGAAAGTAGAGAAAGAAGTACTTTTCTCCCTTTCTTACAATACAAGAACTCGTGGGCATTCGATGAAATTGCTGAGCAGACAGGTTAAAATGGATAAAAGGAAGTACTTCTTCACCCAAAGGGTGATTAACATGTGGAATTCACTGCCACAGGAGGTGGTGGCGGCCACAAGTATAGCCACCTTCAAGAAGGGTTTAGATAAAAATATGGAGCACAGGTCCATCAGTGGCTATTAGCCACAGTGTATGTGTGTATATAAAATTTTTTGCCACTGTGTGACACAGAGTGTTGGACTTGATGGGCCGTTGGCCTGATCCAACATGGCTTTTCTTATGTTCTACATTTATTTTATTGAATGAGCAATGAAAATGCTTTAATCCTGGAGTTGCTCTGCAGTTCTCAAGAATACTTTTGAACAGGAGTTTTCCTGAACATGCAGATCTAAGTTAGTAATTGTAGAACTTTCCCTCCAAGTTTTAAAACTGATTCAAGAAGTCACTAGGTGCACTGCTCAGAAGTGCATTGACATGTGCTCTCCTCCAAGCAGGGCTTCCTTCACAAGGAAAGCACAGCTTAGAGGAGAATGTACCCTGCCCGGCTGCTGTCGCCTTCAAGGTGAAGGCAGCCGGAAAGGGCATTGGTACGGCTTCTCCAAACCGGGTTTCCCTTGCAAGGGAGGTCCAACTCAGAGGACAACATGCCCCACCTTGCCACTCTTGCCTTCAAGGTGAACGCAGCCAGGTCGGGAATCAGTGCAGCTTTTCTGAGCATGACTTGGAGGAGAACGCTTCCACAGTGCACTCTCAGAGGTGTTCTGTGCCTCCAAGAGTGCACTGTTCAGGCCCAGTTTTGCTGGAGCCTGCCTACCCCTCCTTCCACACAGCTGTGCATGCTCTCCCTGTGGGCGGGGCTGCGGCAGCAGGGCAGGCGTGGTTGGGGGGCACAGGACAGGTGCTGGCCTGCAGTGCCTGAGGCTTAGCACCAGGCCTTCCAGGGTCCCATGCAGCAGAAAGAGGTGGTGGCAAAGGAAGGCAGCCTCCAAGTGGTTCAGTAGATCTGGAGCAAAGCTGAATGGAGAAAAGGCCTTTCACTCTTTTCTCTCCATCTTTTCCCTACCATTCTTTCTCTGTCTCTCTCTCTCTTTCATTCTGTCAATCTTCCTTCCTTCCTGCCACCTACATATTCATCACCCTGCATATTTTTTTTAGGGCCCGTTGTATTTCTTCTTACAACGGGCTTTACTGCTTGTAATAATAATAATACTGATGAAGATGATGTTTTCGTCTATTACACCCGGTTCTCACTAAATATATTAGCTTCCTACAATGTACAATTAATTGACTCTCCTATCTTTGGTATGAATATCTCTTACACTTATTTCAAAACACAGTGATCACAACAGAATTATGCATGAATGATGTCTATTTTTTCATTTATTCAACTGTACTTCTAATGAAGATTTCTCTAAGCTGCACAAGTCATGCAGAGGCTGCTGGACCCAGACAAGTAATGTGGCATGAAGTTGAAGCTAATACCACCTGGTGACTTTTGCAAATTGCGTGGCAGATGCTTTTGAGCTCGGCCCAATTAATCCTCCCTCCTGGAAGAACAAAATAGTCCTGGGAAAAGGTCCTTAAGAGAACATAAGAACATAAGAGAAGCCATGCTGGATCAGGCCAATGACCCATTCAGTCCAACATTCTGTGTCACACAGTGGCCAAAAAACCCCAAGTGCCATCAGGAGGTCCACCAGTGTGGCCAGGACACTAGAAGCCCTCCCACTGTACCCCTCCAAGCAACAAGAATACAGAGCACCACTGCCCCAGACAGAGTTCCAGTGATAAACTTGTGGCTAATAGCCACTGACGGACCTCTGCTCCATATGCTTATCCAATCCCCTCTTGAAGCTGTCTATGCTAGTAGCTGCCACCATCTCTGTGGCAGTGAATTCCATGTGAAGAAGTACTTCCTTTTATCAGTTCTAACCCGACTGCTCAGCAATTTCATTGAATGTTCATGAGTTCTGGTATTGTAAGAAAGGGAGAAAAGTACTTTCTCTGCCTTATCTATCCCATGCATAATCTTGTAAACCTTTATCATGTCACCCCGCAGTCAACGTTTCTCCAAGTTAAAGAACCCCAAGCATTTTAACCTCTCGTCATAGGGAAAGTGTTCCAACCCTTTAATCATTCTAGTTGCCCTTTTCTGCACTTTTTCCAATGCTATAATATCCTTTTTGAGGTACAGTGACCAGAATTGTACACAGTATTCCAAATGAGGCTGCACCATCGATTTATATAGGGACATTATGATACTGGCTGATTTGTTTTCAATTCCCTTCCTAATAATTCCCAGCATGGTGTTGGCCTTTTTTATTGCAATTGCACACTGTCTTGACATTTTCAGTGAGTTATCCACCACGACCCCAAGATCTCTCTCTTGGTCAGTCTCTGCCAGTTCACACCCCATCAACTTGTATTTGCAGCTGAGATTCTTGGCCCCAATGTGCATTACTTTGCACTTGGTCACATTGAACCTCATCTGCCACATTGACGCCCACTCACCCAGCCTCAACAGATTCCTTTGGAGTTCCTCACAATCCTCTCTGGTTCTTACCACCCTGAACAATTTAGTGTCATCCGCAAATTTGGCCAACCCCCAAAATGGGAGGGGGGTTCAGATCTCAAAGAACATTCATTTCTTAAAGGTACACCTATTGCTTTTATTATTAGAGATTAATCCTCCATGTATTGGTTTTTCTTAATTTCATATTTTCCTGGAAACCTTAGGCTTTGTTCAGGTTTGTAGAAATAGAGCGGCATAACTGGGGTGAAGTAATCTGGGAAAGGTAGGTAGAAATATTTCTCTTGTTTGTTCATGGGTTGAATCTCTAGATTTAATGAGGCCATGCTGAGAATTAGATATATTGATAGTTTCCAAAATTCATAAATATCCATCTATGATTCCTTTTTTGTGTGTGTGAGTGTTATCCTGCAACCAAGGAGCACTTTCATGAGAATATGGTAAAACAGCCAGGATGGTGTAGTGGTTGCAGCATTGGACTAAGATCTGGGAAACCCAGATTCAATTGTCTGTTGTTCCATGGAATCTTGTTGGGTGACCTTGGGCTAGTCATTTTCTGCCAATTCTACCTCACAGGGTTTTTGTTATTAGCTATATTTCCAGCTATCTTTTTTCCTCTGGATTGATTGCCAATGTAATGTTCTAATAATTCTGTCAGAACAACTTTACAAAATGATAATTTTAATTCACTGTTTGAAATGTGTAGTTTCAGCATAGACAAACAGATGACTTTTAGTACAATTCACTTGCGTCATTTTAAGGCTTATTATATGTAGGGTGTGTTGATCTGCTACTTGTTGTTGTTCAGTCGCACAGTCAAGTCTAACTCTTTGTGACCCCATGGACAAAGTCACACCAGGCCCTCCTGTCTTCCACCATCCTCCAAAGTCTGCTCAAATTCATGTTAGTTACATCAGTAACACTGTCCAGCCATCTCATCTTTTGCTGTCCCCTTCTTCTTTTGCCTTCTGTCTTTCCCAGCATCAGGGTCTTCTCCAGTAAGTGCTCCCTTCTCATTTGGTGGCTAAAGTATTTGAGCTTCAGCATCTGACCTTCCAGGGAACAGTCTCGGTTGATTTCCCTTAGGACTGACTGATTTGATCTTCTTGCAGTTCAAGGGACTCTCAAGATTCTTCTCCAGCAACACAGCTCAAAACCATCTATTCTTCTGTGCTCAGCCTTCCCAGGGCCGGATTTAGGGGGGGGCAGAGGGGGATGGTTTCCCGGGCGCCAATGAAGGGGGGGCGCCAAATTGGGTATGGAGCCCATTGTATCCTATGAGACCATAAGATAGAATGGCCCATAAGGGTGCGCCATTTTTTAATTTTGCCCCCCCTCAAAAAACATGTAGATCCAGTCTTGGGCCTTCCTTATGGTCCAACTCTTACAGCCATACATTACTACTGGGGATACCATCACTTTGACTATACAGACTTTTGTTGGCAGAGTGATGTATCTACTTTTTATTATACTGCCTAGGTTCACCATAGCTGTCCTCCCAAGGAGCAAATGTCTTTTAATTTTATGGTTACAGTCATCATCTGCAGTGATCTTGGATCCCAGAAATGTGAAGTCTGTCATTATTTCCATGTCTTCCCCTTCTATTTGCCAAGGTGTGATCTTAGTTTTTTTGATGTTGAGTTTCAAGCCCACGTTTGTGCTCTCCTCTTTCATTCTCAACAAGAGGTTCTTTAGGTCCTCCTCACTTTCTGCCATTAGAGTGGTGTCATCTGCATATCTGAGGTTGTTGATGTTTCCCCAGCGATCTTAATTCCGGCTTGTGCTTCATTCAGGCCAGCATTCTGCATGATGTACTCTGCATATAAATTAAATAAGCTGGGTGACAATAAACATCCTTGTCGATCTCCCTTTCCTATTCTAAACCAATCAGTTGCTCCATATTCCGTTCTGACAGTTGCTTTCTGACCCTTATATAGGTTTCTCAGGAGACATGTGAGGTGGGCTGGTACTCCCATCTCTTTAAGGACTTGCCACAGTTTGTTGTGATCCACTCAATCAAAGGCCTTAGTGTAGACAATGAAACAGAAATAGACCTTTTTCTGATACTCCTGTGCTTTCTCCATAATCCAGCAAATGTTAGCAGTTTGATCTCTAGTTCCCTCTACCTCTCCAAAACCCAGTTTGAATTTCTGGTAGTTCCCGATCGACATACTGCTGAAGCCTAGCTTGTAGGGTCTTTAACATGACCTTGCTGGCATGTGAAATGAGTGTAATGGTGCAATAGTTTGAACATTCCTTGGCATTACCCTTCTTTGGGATTGGAATATAAACTGACCTCTTCCAATCCTGTGGCCACTGTTTTATTTTCCAAATTTGCTGGCATAATGTGTGCATCACTTTAACAGCATAATCTTTTAGGACTTTGAGTAGCTCAACTGGGATACCATCATCTCTGCTCGCTTTGTTGTTAGTAATGCTTTCTAAGGCCTGCTTGACTTCACACTCCAGAATGTCTGGTTCGAGGTCAGCAATTTCACCATCATGGTTGTCAAGGACATTGAGATCCTTCTTGTATAATTCTTCTGTGTATTCTTGCCACCTCTTCCTAAATCTCTTCTGCTTCTGCTAGGTCCCTACCATTTTTGTCCTTTATCATTTCCATCTTTGCATGAAACGTTTCCTTGATTTTTCCAATTTTCTTGAAGAGATCTCTTGTCCTTCCCATTCTATTATTTTCCTCTATTGCTTTACATTGTTCCTTCAGGAAGGCCTCCTTATCTCTCCTTGCTGCTTTCTTTAAATCTGCATTCAGTTGGGTGAATTTTTCATTTGCACCTTTGCCTTTCACTTTCCTTCTTTCCTCAGCTATTTGTAAAGCCTCATCAGACAGCCACTTTGCTTTCTTACATTTCTTTTTCTTTGGGATGGTGCTGATTGCTGCCTTCTGTACAGTGTCATGAATCTCTGTCCATAGTTCTTAATGCACTCTGTCTATCAATTCTAGTTCCTTAAACCTATTCTTCACCTCCACTGTATATTCATAAGGGATGTGATCAAGGTCAAATCTGAATGACCTAATGGTTTCCCCAGTTTTCTTCAATTTACGCTTGAATTTTGCAATGAGTAGCTCATGATCTCAGCTGCAGTCAGCTCCAGGTCTTGTTTTTGCTGACTGTAAGGAGCTTCTCCATCTTTGACTGCAGAGTATATAATCAGTCTGATTTCTGTGTTGCCCATCAGGTGATATCCATGTGTAGAGTCGCCTTTTAGGTTGTTGGAACAGGGTATTTGTTATGACCAGCTTGTTCTCTTGACAAACTTTATTAGCCTTTGACCGGCTTTATTTTATTCTCCAAAGCCAAACTTGTCAGTTTTTCCGATTACCTTTCGACTTCCTACTTTGGCACGCCTATGATGAGAAGGACATCTTTTTTTGGTGTTAATTCTAGAAGGTGTTGTAGATCTTCGTAGAAATGGTCCACTTCAGCCTCTTCTGTTTCAGTGGTTGGGGCATAGACTTGGATTACTGTGATGTTGAATAGTTTGCCTTGGATACGGATCGAGATCATTCTGTCATTTTTGAGATTGTATTCCATTACTGCCTTCCTCACTCTCTTGTTAACTATAAAGGCCACACCATTTCTTCTACAACACTCTTGCCCACAGTAATAGATGTAGTGATCCTCTGAGTTAAATTCACCCATTCCTGTCCATTTTAGTTCACTGATTCCCAAGATGTCGATGTTCAGTCTTGCCATCTCTTGTTTGACCACATTCAGTTTACCTTGATTCATAGATCTTATTTTCCACGTTCCAATACACTATTGTTCTTTGCGGCATTGGACTGTTCTTTCACCATCAGACACATCCACAGCTGAGCGTCCTTTTGGCTTTGACCCAGCTACTTCATTCTTTCTGTGGATACTTGTACTAGCCCCCTGCTCCTCCCCAGTAGCATACTGGGCACCTTCCAACCTACTAATTAGATAATGCTATTTCCTTGTCAAGATAACATGGTTGATAAAGTGTTGGAGAGTTTAAGAGTTTGGGGTTCAAATCCCTACTTATGAAAGAAGTTATTGTGCATGTGACACTAGCAGCTTTCAGATTTTACAAAGAAAGTCTGTTTTGTTTGTCACAAAATTGAACCTCATGATCCTGGTGCTCACATGTTTCCTCCCTTTGCTCTTCACATGGTATGAAGGTTGAAGACTTCCTGGTTTAGAAAGATTTAACTGAAAGTTGTTGTGATGGCCAAATTTAACCAACAAGGATTTGTCATAAATTAAGATGGTATAATACCGGTTAAGAATCTTAACTTGTGGCCAAGAAACAAACTCTAATAAAATGATCTGTTAAGATTTGGACAAAACCACACAAATGAGGAAGACTTTAATCTCAGCTTCATGTATGAGGGGAGGAAGGAAGGAGACCTGAGCAAGCATTCTGTATGAGAATGAAGGCTGAATAGATCTCAAACAGCCCAGAGTTTGCTTGTCCTGCCAGACAGACTTCCTCTCATCTGAACCAATTTAACAGAAGTGGGATTATCTCATTTGTGCCATTCCTTGAAGAAAGACTGAAATATATAATTGGCAACTCTCTGTCCACAAGGAAGGGTTCAGGTTATGAATGACTTATGTAGTGTCCACAGCAGTCAAATCATAATGTGGTTGTCTTAAATATTTATCACTCTATACTACTTTTTCTGTGTATGCATGCTTGGTACATGGATGAAATGTCTATTATTTGAAGCAAGTTGCCACATGATAAGCCTATTGCAATAACAAGTGCCCTGTGGGGGGGAGGGGGGAGGAGGAGAGCCAACAAAAATGTTCTGGGATCAGCCTATAAATCTGCTTGGCACGGCTCCTGCTGGTTCTGCTTACTGGCATGGGCCCCATTGTAACATATGTAACTTCATTAAAATGCCAATTTTGGATTGAATGCCTTGTGTAATAAACTAGATAGTATCAATTGGCACAGAGAGAACACAAAATTAATTAGTACTTTTCAAATTGGCATGCTCACATCTATGCGATTCATTCTGACATAAAATAGCTCCATGGAGTTCATAAACTTAGCTAATGTTGTATACTGCTCACTCTACCACATTTTCTTATTTTGAAACTTTTTAAAAAGTCAAAGAAAATGAAAATCATGTCATATTAACCTCAGCTTTCCTCAGCTTGGATCTCGATGGTCCAAATCCACTAATGGTCTTAATCCACAATCCTAACCACTACACCACACCATAATGACTTTCTGATATACTAACTCATTTTCATCAATGATGTCAACTTCTAATGCCCTCCACTATATCAGCAAATTAAATCCTTCTGTTCTAAGTCAAGATAACATGGTATATCAGAGACCTCAATGGAAAATCCATTCCACATTTTCTTTGCAACTGTTTTTGTGCTGTAGTGTGTTTCAATGGAGTCCATGCAAGTCAATTGGCACTCTTGGGTCCCATTATCTCCAATGGACCTTGAAGCCTCTCCTCCAAACCACTCTTTAAAAAAAAGCCTAAGACCCTGGAGTATGGTATATTTATCATATGTCTGTATATATATAATGGAACTGTCTGCCCCCCATCCCCCACCCCTGATATCTATGTGATTTAGTTTGGTACTATAGGGTGGAGCTCTTGTTTCAGTTTCCAGTTTTGTTTGTTAGCTGTAGTTGTTGGTTGTGGGAGTTGTTCCCTTGCAAATAAATGGGTGATGTATTGAGCCAGCTTGTCTCTGCTGAATGGAACTGAGAATGGGTGCCTGAGTGAATACTCTAATCTGGGAACACACAGCTAAAGGGGGACATTACATGGAGCGCCACTGTTACTCTGAGTAGACTGGGGAGGGGAAGAAGCTTGCAATGCCCAGTCATTTCATGTTTTCCTCGGCTCAGAGCATTTTATATTTTTTAGTTTATATTTTTAGTTCTTGCTGTGATCCTTGTGGTTTTTCTTGATGTTTTATTTTAAAAATTGCATTGCCAAATCCCTCTATTCCTCTACTTTTCCATTTTAGGGAGGTATCAGATATAAAGACTGTTAAATAAACAAAATATCACAACAGTGTTACTGTTTTAAGCATGTTTGTATTTTAAGTTAAAAATAATATCTTTAATTGTGTTTGTGTCCTTTATAAAGTTTATATCTCTGCTACCTGGCATTACATTTTATGACACAAAAGGCCTGGCTCAACAAAGTCCAATTTATGTCAGATCTGGTCCTCATAACAAATGAGTTCGACACACCTGGTATTGGAGAACCAATGTATAATTATAGTGTACTGAATGACCACTGGCTGAACGGTAGCCAATAAGAAGAGTATGGGTGGAAGAAATCTTGACCAAATTAGATAAAGTAGGCACTAGTAGTCACAAAGACTTTTTAGAGTGTGAACTAAAAATTCTTTTAGGAAACAGGTTAGAGTTGGCTTACATAGTATTTTCTTTAACCATGTGAACAGTCTCAAATGTCTATTAGCTGGTATTCACAGATACACCTCAGCAATTTCCATGCTTGGAGGTTTGAACTCAGATCTTCCTATTCTTAGTCCATCACTCTGTGGTCAGTGTGGTGTAGTGTACTAGGATCTAGGAGACCCAGGTATGAATCTTCATTCTGCCATGGGAGGTTGTTGGGTGATCTTTGGCCAGTCACACTCTGTCAGTCTAGCTTACCTCACAGGGTGGTTATAACAAAAAAAAAGGGGGGGGGAGAGATAACAAATAAAATTGATTTAGATTCCCACTGGGGAGAAAGGCAGGGTTTAAATGAAGTAAAGTACAATACAATAAATAAATAACTAAGCTAAGTAATGCACCATGCAGTCTTGTATACTGGCTTTTCCAGCATTTATCATAAATTCTTTTCTCAAGTTACATTTTCCAGACGAATGTATAGGAATAATCAGGATTGTTCATGAACTTATGTTCATGAATAAGTGATTATTATATTTTAATTAACAGCAATTTTTTTACATATATGTATATGGCTTTTTCATTTTCTCTGTAACTAAAAACAATCTTAATTAGAAAGAGGATAAATTCACTGTAGCATGAAGTATATTTGTTTCCATATTCTGCTGATTCTGCAAACTCTCATCTTTCCTTTTCTTGTTTATCTGAAAAACAAACTGAAAATTAAGAGGGTTAACTTTTAAAAAACAATAATAATGGGAAAAGGGACATTTTCTTATTATACAGTTTCCGTTCCCATTCATACATTACTCAAATATTAAGTTGACAGTCCTTGTACAATAAATACTATAATTGGCATTCACAGCTGCACTAAATAATCTAGATAGGCATCTATGACACCCCACTTCCACTTCCCTCCCACAGAGGCAAGATTTTTCTTCCATTTCTCTTTCCCTTTACTGACTGAGCTGCCCTAGTAATGTGTTTTCTTCTTTGCTGAAAAACTCTAGCTTTCCCACCTTGTCACAATACAGTATTTTGGCTGTTGGCTCAGCCCTGGAACCTGATTGAAAGAATAGGAGCCCCCTTTAATTTAAACAACTTAAATGGCACTCAAGGCATTTTGCAATTCCAAAATAACAAAATATTTTATTTAACATAGAAGGGAAAGGTCAGGTGAAATCATGGCTTGAAAATTTATGAGGCAACTCAATATAGATAACTCTGAGGTAAAATCAGTCATGTACAGACTTTAGTTCTTTATGTTTCAGGCTAATGAGAGTTTCATAAGCTATTTACACTTATCTTTTATGCTGAAAGGCTTTTGTTCCAGTGTTTTCCCAAACCCTCTAATACAGTTTGAGTATTCTCTGACTCTTGTGGTTTCCAGAAGGCTGATACCCTCTTTCTAGTACCTAAACCTCTTCTCTTGAAACACCAGTACTCATCTTGAGTTTATAACTGTCTCCAAAGACAGTTTCTAACCACACCAGACCAGGGAGCTCTCTACTCTTCAGATTTCTTTGTCTAGGTATTGAAATCCTCCTTTCACTAGATCTATCACCTTTCTTAGGCCCAAATGGGATCTAACTACCCATTCATGCTTGCCAACTTTTCCCAGTTCTCCTGTCTGGGTTAAACTGTTCCCAGTCAGGGCTGAATTCCAAAACAATCGGTATTTGACTCTTCTCAGCTAGGGCTGAAATCAGACTGAATTCTCCTCAGCATCAGTTCAGAAGTCTTTCTCTGCTCAGCTGTTGCTACCCAAACGGATTACTTGGAGCAGCTGTCATTCAAGGCTCTCTGTTTCAGTGAAGAATTAGCCCTTCACAGTCCTTCAGTTGTTTGTACAGCACTTCTAATCTGAAGGAATAGTCCAATGAACTGTAACATAAAGTCCATTAACATTTCCTGAAGTCATAACATACTGAAAGATTACCTGAATGAAAGGTGCATGGTCTCTTAGGACCAAGCTGGAAAATCAGTTGGACCATATTCTGAATTTGCTGTTGGACTGTATTTCAGACAACAGGAGGAAAACCAGGGGGGGGGGGGGGGGTTAGCTGGAATGCACAGGAACGCAGTTCTGACTTGCTTGGCATCAGGGGGTGTGGCTTAATATGCAAATGAGTTCTTGCTGGGCTTTTTCTACCAAAATGTCCTGAGGAAAAGAATGAATAGTCATCTAAATCTACTCATAGGGGCAAAAAAACTATGAAATGTTACATTTGAATATACATGCTTTTTTAATGTGAGGGAGCACCCAACTATTACCATGCCAATATTAACAGTTACACCTTTCTAAGCCCATTGATATCACTGGCAGTAGCCCAACAAACTGAATTGTGTTGTTCAGGAGAAATTTTATCACAGGAACCTACTGATTATGCATCTCAGCTCCAGTTATAGAATTTACTGGGCTGTTGGTCATCAAGAAGATACTTATGGAACTTCTCACTGCACTGGATATTTCTTACAGTAGAAAAGCTGAGTTTAGGGTTCATAAGTAACCTGCCTGATCCAAATAAGGAAACAGCATCCTGCATCCAAGATACGCTGATGAAAATTTTAATACACATAGAACCACACATAGCATTTGACATTTGATGTGTATGGATTCACCAAAGTAAATACAGAAAATGGATGAATTGCCTCTTGACACAGATACTTTGTATCACTAGTTTCATGTAAATGATATATTATTTTCTAATGTACATCAGGAATGAGTGAACCCATGAGATGATTTAGACATAAAGATACCTCATGCTATCCAAAAGGTTTCAATTTTGCCATTTTCTAAACACAGAAAAATGCATCCCTCCAATTCAGAATATTGAATGTCTTATGGAAAATGAAAGGTCATTTGTAACTGTCCAAACGATTGATGGAGTTGAGATACCTCCTTGACCTTCACCCTGCACTCATAAAGAACAGTCTCAGATGACAGAGCATCAGGCAAATTTTCTGAAAATGTCTTTTCTTATTTTATATTTCATTGTGGACTTGTTACCTGATATTTTTCATAATTGTATGTCAAGATTTAATTACTGCATGTCTTCCCTCATTAAAAGAAGACTGCTATCTAATCCTGTTCAGCTACAATTGTCAAGCATTTGTTTCTGATTTCTTACCATTGTTTTCCATCTTAGTTTCCTGGAATAATTGCTTTGGAGGCCTACGCAAACAACGTCAAGGTCAAACCTTACAAACGCACACAAAAATTCTTTTCCAATTAATTACTGTCTGTTAAGGATGCACGTTATAAAAAAATCCAACACCGAAGTGCTTGCAGGTTCTTAAAAAAAAAAAAAGACCACTTGTATAATTGTCATACAGCACAACTAGAGAGAAGTGAAGTTGAGATGTTAAAAACCAATTGTTAAACTTTCACAAGGCTTATGGGAAACAAGCAGTGTATTGTATATTGATCGTTGTACCATTTTTCAATTATGTAACACTTCACTGAAAAGAAATGCAATACATACTGCCAACCATATAAGTTGAAAGTAAGGAAAAATTACTCACTGAAAATGCTTCTTGTCATGAATCCACCTCTTCTGTTCCTACCCAGAGCCAAAGGTGTAGGGCTTCATTTTATTATATACAGAGAGAAATTAACATATGTTTATTAAAACAATATTTGGTGATGGTTATTATAAGCAACAATTGAATCCAAAGATGCAGTCAGTTCTTTCAGCACAATGATTCTTATGAGAGCATAACAGCACTTTTATTGGTAGAAAAGAAGGAAGGGGGGGTTGGCCAATACTCTTTCCTAAATTAGATTACTACTTCATCCAACAAACTGTAAGCATCCTCTGATTACCACAAGGAACACTGTGGGGGCCTGCAGAAGGAGAGGGAGGTTAAAAAGTTCTGTTCTGTGAACTGTATCCTATTCACTGTCCTTTGGTTCCAGCCCTATATTGTTGGTTTCAATGTTCATTTTTTTATAATGACCATTTTATCACAAATGTACTATTACTGTCATCTATATTTTCTTATTCATGCAAAATTATGGACAAGATGGTTAATATTTCCTTACTTCAAGATGGTTCCTATTCCCCATATTTTAAGAAGCCGATCATGCAGTAGGAATATGAGCTCTCTTTCATTATGCAGCTATGCTTATTTGGGCAGAGGTCTTTTATCTAGTGTTTCAAATATTTCTGACAAATTCCAGACTATAAGGCACAGGGTAACTAGAATAATTACTTCAATATTTTTCCCCACCATATCTTCTTTTTCTGAATTACATGTTGATAGGGAAAAGGATAAAGGAAAGGTCCCCTGTGCAAGCACCAGTTGTTTCCGACTCTGGGGTGACGTTGCTTTCACAACGTTTTCACGGCAGACTTTTTATGGGGTGGGGTCTTTTACACTTTCCCTCCAGCAAGCTGGGTACTCATTTTTCTGACTTCGGAAGGATGGAAGGCTGAGTCAATCTTGGGCTGGCTACCTGAATCCAGCTTTCGCTGGAATCGAACTCAGGTCGTGAGCAGAGAGTTCAGACCACAGTACTGCATTGTTATATCTCCAATACATACTATGAAAAGGTATCTGGTCAAACAGTATATGAGACTTCTGTGTTCTGGCTACCCAACATTCCCCTCAATGCAGGGGAATATATCATTTATAAAATTATTTCTTTATTTTCTGAAGCATAAAAGCTGGTACACATTTCTGACCAAAGAGTAAGTGAAACAAAAGTGATACACAGTTTCAAATTTTCATTTTCCAAATGATTAGTTTGGGTTGGTTTAAAAAAAAATGTAATACTAAATTTCAAAATTAGTTCCTAATCCACAATAACATTTAAACAATGTTGTGTCTTTAACCACAGAATATTTTTTTTTATTTTTGTTAAAAAAACACACCAGATGTTTCCAAGAACCAGGAGAAGAAGGAAAATACTGAGTAGGTAGCATATAATAGATAGCATTTCTTAGTTGTCTGACTGAACAAAAAGCTAAACAAGAGACTGCACAAGCAGAATTTAGATTTAGTGCAACATTTCAGTATGAGATATAAAAGAGCCCCATCACCGACATAAGGCTCCTGCATCCCAAAGGGTACTTTTTGGATCTGATAATCTTTATCTCAGCTTGGCCTATGTCTTTAGTTAATGCAGATAAAGTTGGGTTAGCCTAATTTACAAGGGCATGACTGGCAAAATCTGTAGAATACGCAGAGACTTCGTTGGATTCCTATTATAGCCAAAGGTATCAAGTTCAGTAAGGAAATATTTGTGTTAGCTTTTCTTAATCAATTTAGAGTAACTTTTGGAAGACATTCCATCATCCATGTTTCACTCCAGAGTTTCAATAGAGTGGCATAAAACCATTCCATTCTTAGTGGAATCTCAGCAGAATAGAACTTCCACTAGTCTTGAGTCTGATTCTACCCAGTATTGTTTATTTAACAAGGAACAGTCTGCAGAGGGATGCAGAAAGACATTAAGCCCATGTCAAGTCACAAATGGCTTTCAATTAGGAGAATTATATATATACAGGAGAAACCAATGTTCCCTCTAAGCTGCAGTGTCTTGTGAGCAAAAATTCTACTTTGTGAGCTACTGGCATTAATATTGTGAGGTACTGGCACTAAAGTTGTGAGCTACTAGGGTTGCTAAGTCCAATTCAAGAAATATCTGGGGACTTTGGGGGTAGAGCCAGGAGACATTGGGAGTGGAGCCAGGAGACATTGGGGTGGAGTCAGGAGTAAGGTTGGGACAAGCATAATTGAATTTTAACTTGTTCATAAATGATTTGGAGTTGAGAGTAAGCAGTGAAGTGGCCAAATTTGCGGATGACACTAAATTGTTCAGGGTGGTAAGAACCAGAGAGGATTGTGAGGAACTCCAAAGGAATCTGTTGAGGCTGGGTGAGTGGGCGTCAACGTGGCAGATGAGGTTCAATGTGACCAAGTGCAAAGTAATGCACATTTGGGCCAAGAATCCCAGCTGCAAATACAAGTTGATGGGGTGTGAACTGGCAGAGACTGACCAAGAGAGAGATCTTGGGGTCGTGGTGGATAACTCACTGAAAATGTCAAGACAGTGTGCAATTGCAATTAAAAAAGGCCAACACCATGCTGGGAATTATTAGGAAGGGAATTGAAAACAAATCAGCCAGTATCATAATGCCCCTGTATAAATCGATGGTGCGGTCTCATTTGGAATACTGTGTGCAATTCTGGTCACCGCACCTCAAAAAGGATATTATAGCACCCGGAAAAAGTGCAGAAAAGGGCAACTAGAATGATTACAGGTTTGGAATACTTTCCCTATGAAGAAAGGTTAAAACGCTTGGGGCTCTTTAGCTTGGAGAAATGTCGACTGTGGAGTGACATGATAGAGGTTTACAAGATTATACATGGGATGGAGAAGGTAGAGAAAGAAGTACTTTTCTCCCTTTCTTACAATACAAGAACTCATGGGCATTCAATGAAATTGCTGAGCAGTCGGGTTAGAACGGATAAAAGGAGGTACTTCTTCACCCAAAGGGTGATTAACATGTGCAATTCACTGCCACAGGAGGTGGTGGCGGTTACAAGCATAGCCAGCTTCAAGAGGGGGTTAGATAAAAATATGGAGCAGAGGTCCATCAGTGGCTATTAGCCACAGTGTATGTGTGTGTGTGTGTGTGTGTGTAGATAGATGATAGATAGATAGATAGATAGATAGATAGATAGATAGATAGATAGATAGATAGATAGATAGATAGATAGATGATGATAGATGATGATGATGATGATAGATAGATAGATAGATAGATAGATAGATAGATAGATAGATAGATAGATAGATAGATAGATAGATAGATAGATAGATAGATAGATAGATAGATAGATAGATAGATTGATTGATTGATTGATTGATTGATTGATTTTTGGTCACTGTGTGATACAAAGTGTTGGACTGGATGGACCATTGGCCTGTTCCAACATGGCTTCTCTTATGTTCTTATGAACTCCAAAGGGACTTCTGGCCATCACATTTAAAGGGACCACACACCTTTTAAATGCCTTCCCTCCACTGGAAAGAATGAAGGATAGGGACATCTTCTTTTGGGGCACATAGAATTGGACCCCCTGGTCCAATTCTTTTTGAAACTTGGGGGTATTTTGGGGAGAAGCACCAGACGCTACGCTGCAAATCTGGTGTCTCTATCTAAAAATATAGCCCCCCCCCAGAGCCCCAGATACTCACGGATCAATTCTCCAGTATACCCTATGGGAATACATCTCCATGGGGAATAATGGAGTTACCAGCAGACATTTCCCTCCCCCCCCACACTTTCTGATGACCCTGAAGTGGGGGGGAGGGCCTCCAAACCGGGGGATCCCCTGCCCTGACCTGGAAATTAGGCAACCAACAGAGACTCACAGAAAAATGAACAAGGTATAAACCTCTGTGAAAAACCACCCTCAAAAATATTACAAATACAAATGCTTATAAATATAGAAACCAAGCATATAAAGTGAAATTAATCACAAGATAGACAAAGACCACGCTCACACTCAAGTACCTTTGTAGGCGAATTAACTCCAAGAAGATGAGAAGAGTAATCCAAGTCGTGGCAAAGGTAGGTTCTTCAAGGGAGTCCAGCACTCCAGGACGTCTTCACAGATTTTAAAGATGAGAGAATCCAGTGCAGCAGGGCATAAGAAACGCAATAGGGCTGTACTTGATCCCGTTTCGCGAGCTTTGGAAAATCATCATACATTTTACAATAGAGTAGAGCTTCAAAGATCTTAACAACAACATTAATATTGTTAAGATCTTTGAAGCTCTGCTCTATTGTAAAATGTATGATGGTTTTCCAAAGCTTGTAGAAGCTTGTTAGTGAAACAGGAGATCAAGTATGGCCCTGTTGCGTTTCTTGTGCCCTGCTGCACTGGATTTCTCATCTTTAAAATTCATGAAGATGTCCTGGACTCCCTTGAAGAACCTACCTTTGCCATGACTTGGACTACTCTTCTCATCTTCTTGACGGTAATTCGCCTACAAAGGGACTTGAGTGTGAACGTGGTCTTTGTCTATCTTATGATTAATTTCACTTTATATGCTTGGTTTCTATATTTTTAAACATTTGTATCATTGGTAATATTTTTTTGAGGCTGGTTTTTCACAGAGGTTTATACCTTGTTCCCTGCCCCACCTGGGGATTGGCCCTATGAGCTACTGCATAAATTAGTGTGCTCTGGGGGTCATCCTTCCTGATCTAAGACCAAAATGTGTGAGCTGGAGGCTAAAAATTTCTGAGCTAGCTCACACTAACTCAGCTTAGAGAGAACACTGCAGAAGACACAGTCAAGGAGAAGTTAAGAACACACTGGGCACCATTTGGATTGCTTCCCTTCTGATGACTTCATTTACTTATTTGACCAGTTTCTGTTTCATTCTATTCAAACTCAGGGTAGCTAACCAACTAAAGTAACTAATAACCACTTTAACAATTCTTAAAACAATACAAGCTTTAAAAATAACACAATTATAAAAGGATCAATGGAAATTACATTTTTTTTTCCTTACCCATGCATAACTATGCATTCATGGTCATATATTATTACTATGATGCTGTTACCATAAATCCCAGGCTTTAGGGAAAAGAACAAAAAATGGAGTCCTATATTGAATACCCGAATGTAGTGTGTGTTGCAGAGGAAGCAGGATGGATTGAAAGTTTTTAAAGTATGATTTTTCAGTAACCATGGCCAAATGCTTTGATTTAAAGAATACTTGAAATGTTTTGCCATTGGCAATGAAATCACAGTTAATAACTTTTCACAGACTGCAATAAACTCCTGAGAGATCTGTATGCTGTCAAATTTATGATTTTAAGGCCTGATAATGTTATATATTTATATATAGTTTATCAAAGTGCACTTATTTCTATTTCTTTTGATTTATGAAAAAAACATTATGTAAGAAATGCTTGTTCAAATATGTCAATCTGCAAGCATGTCAACCCTACACTGTAATCATTTTGAGGACTGTTTAAATAGGTGCCATTATCAAACAGAAACTGGAGAAAACTCACTCTTTATTACAATTGTTTTTGGAAAAATGGAATTTTACTGTATATTACCAATAGCTGGTCCAATGTAATTGTCTAAACATCAATAGAGATTGGATTGGTTCCAAAGTTTTCTTCTAGGAGCAGAAAGACATTTTTACTCAAGGAATTTGAGAAAGAGGGTGATAGGGCCATCCAGGGCATGGAAAAATACAAGCTTGTGATGGGATCCAGGATTGACAGCAGAGTAGACCTGCTGGGCAATAGCTTACTCAACCCAGGCCCAGTGAAGCTTCATGAGGTCCCTGTTACCTGGCAGGCAGGCCCATGGGACAGCCACCACTGGAATGACCTGTACCGGGAGGAAGTGACATAAATGTCAAAATGGTCCCTGAAGGTGTCAGCCAGGACTCCCTTGGAGATTCCACCAGCAGCCTGCACCCCAGATAAAGCAGGTTGGGAAGCACCACTGGTGGAATGGGTGGAGTCTGTCTTTAGTGCTGGGCCTGGCTATGGATTCTGGGGATGGGCTGAGAGAAGATAGCTGGAAGGAGCAAAGGGGCAGGGCAAAAATAGGCCCTGCCATAATAGAAGTAAAGGAAGAAATAGGAGGGAGATTAGAGAAGATGTCCAAGAAGAATAGACATCAGTCTGGGAAACAGCAGATAAGGAACAGTCAAGCCAGTTAGGAGGCAATAAGAGAATAGGACCCTGTATATAACTGGACTCAGAGTGTTGCCCTATGTAATTCAATAAACAAAGTTGCAAGTAACTTCCTACTTCCTTGTTGGGTGGAGCGCTGGTTCAATGTGCCCCACCTCCCAGAGTCCCAACATCCCTGTCGTCCAGAAGCAGCAATTCTGGCCTGCCAAGAGAGAGGGAAATCAGTGCAATCCGAGCATAAGGGAATTCAGTGGAAACACTGGATGAAAGTCCATCAAAGCAGGCTTCTATGTCTTGAATTATTGGCTGTGATACTTGTAGGTTTTGTGTAGCTTTCTGGTTAAAGTGTCAGACTAGAACTTGGGATGCCTGGGTCTAAATCCCCTGTTGCCTGCCTGGTAACCTTCGGCCCATCTCAATCTCTCAAATTAATCTCTCACAGTATTGTTGTTGTGAGGATTAAGTGGGGAAAAGCGAACAATGTGAAAAGCCTTTTGAGTCCCTATCAAGGAGAAAAGCAAGATATAAATAAAAAATAATACTCTGTACTACCATCATGCCCATTGCTGTAATGGAGGAGGCAAAGAAAGAATACCTGAGATGCAACATACCTTTGTGCACTCAGCATGTAAAGAAACATTTCCCCCTTTCCCCTAGTTCTTCTCTTCTCAGTGGAGTCAGGGAAGCAGAGGCAGAGAAAATGGGCTTCCCCAATGGTATCCCACTTTCTTTCTTTTTTTGCCCCGCAGGAGTGCCCCACAGCTGCTGGTGTGATGGTTAAAATTTGTACCCTATCCCTGAAGACCCCATTTTTTGAGAGAACAGATTTTGTCAATTTTACAAAAACTGTTTCACAGCGGACTATTTACTTTGACCTAGAATTCATTGTGGGTTACTAAATCTTCTCAATGGGAATATGCATTAAGACTTGAACCTATCTGCATAATCTCACTTTGGCCTTCTTTCCTATGAACACTAGAGTGTGATAATGAGACAGAAACTAGAAATGGGCAATATAGATAAAAGAGGAGTAAACAAGAAGCCAGTAAATAAGCTATTCACTAGAAGCCTTGAAAGGGCTGTTGAAATCTTTCCCATTCTTGACAGAGTTTGGCTCAACAAGCTGTGTGCTAATGCTGAAAACGTTTCTCCCTTCTAAAAATATTTTGAGTTTGTCAACACAGATTTCTCTAAAAGTGCATAGCCATTTGTTCCAGTGATAATGCTTTTATTATGTTGGAACCAATGTTCCCTCTAAGCTGCAGAGTATTGTGAGCAAAAATTCTACTTTTTGAGCTACTGGCATTAAATTGTGAGCTACTAGCATTAAAGTTGTGAGCTACTGCATAAATTAGTGTGCTCTGGGGCCATTTTTCTTGAGCAGACAAAAATGTGTGAGCTGCAGGCTAAAAATCTGTGAGCTAGCTCACACTAACTCAGCTTAGAGGGAACACTGGTTGGAACTACTTGGATCACAAGAAAAATTGGTGAAACTTTGAAACCAGACCAAAAGAACTATGAAAGGATTACATTGCCAACAATTTTACAGAGAATTCACATTCGCATTTGAAACAGCATCAAGACATGTACAGTGGCCTGCCAGCAGGTCAACAGATCTTTTGTTTTTTAGTGCCTACCTAAGAAAAGAGGAGAGTGGCAGAATACACACAGTACTACACTGTACATTGGCAAAATGTGTAGATCTATTGCAGGGAGATGGATAAATCATCACCATTGGCAAGAATTACATCCCTTCAGCTTTTATCATTTGCTAATATATATTTAGCTGTGACCAGAATGGCCCAGGCTAACCTGATCTTGTTATACCTTGGAAGTTAAGCAGGGTCCATACTGTTAGTACTTGGATAGGAGACCACCAAGGAAGTTTGGTGTAGTGATTGTGTGCAGACTCTTATCTGGGAGAATCGGATTTGATTCCCCACTCCTCCACTTGCAGCTGCTGGAATGGCCTTGGGTCAGCCATAGCTCTTTCAAGAATTGTCCTTGAAAGGGTAGCTTCTGTGAGAGCTTCTTAGCCTCACCTACCTCACAGGGCATCTGTTGTGGGGAAAGAAAATAAAGGAGATTGTAAACTGCTCTGTGATTCAGAGAGATGGGTGGGGTATAAATCTGCGGTCTTCTTCTTCTATAGGTCACAATGCAGAAGCAGGCAATGGCAAATTACCTCTGAATGTCTTTTGCCTTGAAAATAGGGTTGCCAAATCGAACCGCAGAAATATCTGGGGACTTTGGGGGTGGAGCCAGGAGACTTTGGGGGTGGAGCCAGGAGACACTGAGGTGGAGCTAGGGGGAGGGGTGGAAACGGCGCCAGGGAGCGTGGTGAACCGCCCCGCAGCCTCTTCTCCGCTCGCCGTGCTGCTCCTCCGAGATGGGCTCAGCCTGAGCCCATCTCGGAAGAGCAGCCACGGAGCGGAGCGGAGCAGAGGCGGCAGCGGCGCGGCGGCCTCTTCTCCGCTCGCCGTGCTGCTCCTCCGAGATGGGCTCAGGCTGAGCCCATCTTGGAAGAGCAGCCACGGCGAGCAGAGAAGAGGCCGCCGCGCCGCTGCCGCCTCGCCCGCTCCGCCTCTGGGGTGGAAGCGGAGGTGGGGGGGTGGAGGCGGGCCGGGGGCGTGGCGAGCCGCAAGTCCGGGTCCTAGAAGGGTCCGGATTTGCGGCTCACCATGCTCCTGGTCTGCCTCGCCCTCCCCTGAGCTGCTGCCGTCTCTTGGCTGCTCCTCCAAGATGGGCTCAGCCTGGGCCCATCTCGGAGGAGAAACTGCGGTGGGCGGCAGCGGCGCGGCGGCCTCGCCGGCTCCAGGATCCAGCGGCTCGGCGCCGTGGAAATCTTGGGGTCCCCCGCCAGGGCGGGAGGTTTGGGAAGCCTGCTTGAAAACCTTAATGAGTCACCATAAGTCAACTGTGACTTGATTAGGGTTGCCAAATCCAATTCAAGAAATATCTGGGGACTTTGGGGGTGGAGCCAAGATCAAGGCTGTGACAAACATAACTGAACTCCAAAGGGAGCTTTGGCCATCACATTTAAAGGGACGGCACACCTTTTCAATTCCTTCCATAGGAAATAATGAAGGATAGGGGCACCTTCTTTTGGGGCTCATAGAATTGGACCCCCGGGTCCAATCTTTTTGAAACTTGGGGGGTATTTTGGGGAGAGACACTAGATGCTATACTGAAAATGTGTTCCCTCTACCCCAAAAAACAGCTGCCCCAGAGCCCCAGATACCTTTGGATCAATTCTCCATAATTTTCTAGGGGAATGAATCTCCATAGGGAATAATAGAGTTCCCAGCAGACATTTCCCTCCTCTCCCCCCGCTTTCTGACAACCCTGAAGCCCGGGGAGGGCCTCTAAACCGGGGGATCCCCTGTTCTCACCTGGGGATTGGCAACCCTAGACTTGATGGCACTTTCCAAACCAATATCTGTTCAAAATGGAAGGACATACACTTAAATATGATCAGCAGTAAAATGATAATGAGCATTAGCAGGGCTTTTTATGTAGAAGAGGCCCAGCAGGAACTTATTTGCATATTAGGCCACATCCCCTGACCATTGTTTCACACAGGGCTTATTTGTGGGAAAAGCCCAGCAGGAATTCATTTGCCTATTAAGCCATACCCCTTGACACCAAGCCTGCAGGAACTGTGTTCCTGTGAGTTCCTGCCCTGAGCATTAGCTTTGTCTTATGAATTTTCAGTTTCACTTCTGTATCAATGATTTTTTTCACTGCATTGTCATATACTCAGTGGGAAGGGCAGTTAATAGAAAACTGAAAAGGAGAGGAAAGGGAATAAACTCTGGTTGTGGAACTGTAAGCAGTGCTGGATTAAACTCTGTGGAGGCCCCTAGGCAAGAAATGTTTGCTGTTAGCCGCCCTGAGCCGCTTGACTGACTGACTGCAGTCAAAAGCTTGCCCCCCCTCACAAATTATCTCCTAATATCTCTTGCAGGCACCTTCTCAAAAACCCCTTTGACAAACCTGCAAGGGAGAGGCAGAGAGAGGCAAACCGGCATGGAGCCCTAAAGGCATAGGGGCCCATAGGCTGGTGCCTACTTGGTCTACTTGTTAATCCAGCCCTGACTGTCAGCCTTTTACTTAGAAGAAGCCCACCATCCCATCTCATTTCCTTCCAGGAACTGCAGTGGGAAACACAGATATAGACTATGTAAGAAAGAATGTTTACACATTGCTGTGACATCTGAAGCACTGATACCAATCCCTTCCTTTTATACACACCCATTTTCATGTTTTAAACACCCTCTAAGTATAAACTATCGCTAAATCCAGAATGGAAGGAAACATGAGTTGATTATAACATCAAAAGGAAGTAGATAGAGCCAAACAGGATATAGGAAAGCAAGATCATCAAAGAAGATGGCCTACTCAAAGGTGAACGTAATGGGTGAATAGGTAGAAAAGAATGGGAGAAGATGTTGGGCAAGAAATGAAAAAGTGGGAAATAATATGATGGAATCAAAGCATCAGAACACCTAGTTAGTGGATTGACAAGGCAGTGGGAAATTCAAAAAAGAAAAGTGAAGAAGAGATAGAGAAAGCAGGAGGCTGAATGAAGGAGCACTGCATATATCAAGGAGCAACAAAGACAAAACCACTTGAAAACAGGACAGGTAAATTGGGAATGTCATATAACCCACTACAACCTACCTTTCTGGTCTTGTTTGCATATGCAGCCCTAGTATATGATAGGCAGCCTACTAGCTGTGACTAATTATGGAGTGTCTGGCACAAAGAGCTACAAAGACCCTACCTAATAAGCTTTAACTTCTGTTTCTGTAATATTTTAAAACATGCAGATGGTTCCATTTAGCATATGCAAATTAGAGGCATTCATTTGCTGAAATAAAATGATTGCTTTAAGCAATTATTTAACTCATTGAAATCATCCTATTTACAGCTATTATTTACTAAAGAACAGCTCTAACTCACATGCTGCCTTATAAATATAAATATGGCTCTTTCACACCATTAAAAATAATTAAACATTGTTTCCCTGCATTCATTTGCCATGAAGTAAACTGCATATGGAATGCTGAGTTTGACGGAGACAAAAGATGGTTGCTTTTAGAAAGCTTAGACTGGCATTCTTTTTATACATGGTACTGTATTAAACAAAATAGTCAGATCTACATGACAAATATTTTTACCTGAATGAGTTAATGCTCTCAGAGCTTGTATAACCCATCTTTTTCTTAATCAGGTACATGAGTCTCTGTAAACTTTCTCTGCTTTCAAAGGCAAACATAACTAATAATTTCTGCAAAGGTCTTGAGCCCTCGGAACATCTGTTTTTAGTTTACTATGAAAACTGTGTCTCTGATCTCATGTGTTGAACTACTGTATGTTTGCCACTGTCTATTTCCTGTGAAAAAATACACTGAACAATAATAGCTTTTGTTCCTAGCCTTCCAGCCACAAAAGCAGCTGAACAAATAACTTTCGTGCTTTCATTTGAAATAATTTATTCCATGTATGTGTTTGCACAGGGTCATTTGGGTTATTGGATGTTTCATCATTTAAAAATCAAATCTTAGAACTCAGAACTACTGAAACCTGCCATCTAATAGGTTCCTCATGTTAATAGCCAGTCCATTAATGGAAGTTCTTTTGGAGAACTTCTTCCCATTAGGATGACCAATTTACAAGCCTTATAAAGAGATAATGGAACACTCAGCATTATCTACAAATTCTACAGAATATCTACCATTCTACAGATATGTGTAATATATAGGTATATTTACATGTGTGATTCTCCCATAAAGACAAACAAAAGAACAGCAGGTATTCCTTTTCTGTTTCTTAATTATTTGTTGGACATTTTTATGCTGCCTTTCAACAAAAGTTCCCTAGGCAACATACAATAAAAATCAAACAGACAAATCAATAATAGCTATCAAGAAAGTAAAGTAAAAAATAAACAAAACTGAGAACCAATTACTTCTTATCCAGGAAAATAATATTCTTATCTGGGGCTGAAAATTCAGAAGGTGCCATGTGAGGAGAGAGTTCTGTGGGGTTCCAGAACGGGATGGGGGGGACTCAATTGCCCTTAGTCCCACCTCCTGAAGAGTGGGGGGGGGGGGAGAAGAGCAGAACCCTATTTCCTATAGCTGTCCTGCTTAGTTCAGAAAGATGCACATGTCAGGGCTTCCACAGAAGATACTTAATTTGGAAGCAGTGGCAACCTGTTTTTTCTGATATCCTGTTTCCAGACTATTCAGATCTTTTAAAGCAAGAACCAGAATGCTGAATTGTGCTGAGAAATTAATTAGAAGCCAGTGGAGTTACTTTGGAACTGAAAAGAAACATTCCAAATATCTTGTTTCTGTCAGCAGCTTCAATGCTACATTTGGTCCAACTGGTTTTTCCAATCAGTCTTCAAAAGCAACCCCATATTGTAGTAATATAACCTCAATTTATATAAATAGTTTTACTCAGTCAGAGATACAGGAAAATATACACAAGATAGTTTCACACTTGCTACACTATGCATAACCCAGACCTGTACACAACATGTTTATGTATATTATAAAGGGGTCATCTTAGCCAATGGAGGCGGCTGCCCCAGGTTCCAATGCTTGGGGGGACTCAATTGCCCTTAGTCCCACCTCCTGAAGAGGGGGGGGGGAGAAGAGCAGATGCCTACAATTGCTTGCATCTGCCCTATCTGGGGCTCAGACAGCTGATTTCTGAGGAAGTGGCTCCCATCCATCTTGCAGAGTGAGGGTTATTCCTTGCTTGGTTCCAGGGTGAAGGAGGTGGCACTGGAGTAGCTGTGATTCTGAGACCATATCCTGGACTTTCTCCCAAGTCCCCAGTAAGACAGGGTAACATACATCAAGGGACAGTAAAATTATAGAGTTGGAACAAATGCATTGACCCAGCTCCCTGTGTATTTTCACACAACTGTTGATGCCTCCTCCTAAGAGTAGGACTATGATATAACATTTGCATTTGTAAACTATGTGCTCAGGTTTGGAGGATCATATGTAGGGCAGCACACTCAGTCACAAACAGGAGACAGGTTTAGCACTCATAAGAACATAAGAGAAGCCATGTTGGATCAGGCTAATGGCCCATCCAGTGTCACACAGTGGTCAAAAAAGCCAGGTGCCATCAGGAGATCCATCAGTGGGGCCAGGACACTAGAAGCTCTCCCACTGTTGCCCCTCCCAAGCACCAAGATTACAGAGCATCACTGCCCCAGACAGAGAGCTTCAACAATACGCTGTGGCTAATAGCCACTGATGGACCTCTGCTCCATATGTTTATCCAATCCTTTCTTGAAGCTGGCTATGCTTGCAACTGCTGCCACCTCCTGTGGCAGTGAATTCCATATCTCCTTCCATATCTGTGCATGGTTTTTTGTACTCAGTTCCTATGTTCCTTCTATGAGAAACACTGCTACAAATAGCTAAGTAATAGAGAAAAATGGAAGAGATTCTGTGAGCATTATTCTGCTTGCCCGTATTTGCAAAGGAATTGGATGAGGGATAGAGGGGCCCCTGCATTGGATTATGGCATTCCCAATACTTCCCAATCAGGGGCGACTCCAGGGTTTTTTGGTGCCCTAGGGGGGAAATGTCAGGCACAGGTTCATAAGTATATAGAAATAAGCCCTTTGCAAGCTACACACACAGGGAATGTCATGTCACCCTGCTCCTCTACAATCTAGGGGCAGTCTCCAACTGGGGTCAGATTACATTTCTGAGGTCCCAGTTATGAGCCTCCCAAAAAGTACTCCCCAGTGCTATTTCTGGAAAAGGCAGATGCAGTTACAAGAGTCTATGGAACAGCTCAGGAATAAGTAAGTGACACAAAACTCACCAGGGAAACATCACCTGGGCATACCCCCCTGAGGCAACCCCCCCCCAAGCCCAGATAGTGGAAGCAAGGCAAACATCCCCCCATACCTTCGGGGGGGCAGAGGCAGATTTGGAATGACAGAAAGACAGACATGACAAGACATCTGACAGAGGCTCCCCAAAGTAACACCACAACAGCTTGGTGTGCACCCCAGCCCACCAATCAAGCAAGGGAAGCATGCCCACAACTCTCACAGCTTCTCTGAGTTGAAACATCACAGTGAATTCTTGTGCTGTGTAGAGGAGAGGATACACCTGTCCAGCCAACTGGGCAACCCCCTATTCTTCAAAATAAGTTTTGGAAGGACAGAAAGACAGACAAGACTTCTAACAGGAGATTTCCAAAGTAACCCCATGACAACTTGGGGGACATCTCTGGCAAGCACTGGACCCAGCAAGGTGTGTCCACAACACTCCCAGGCCCCCTCAGGCCCAAACAGATATATCCTCTGGTTGCAGCCCACCCCTAGGTGAAATTTCAGGTTATAATGATAATGCTGCTAGGGTCAATCTGCAGCAGATAAAATAATATTGAAATAAACATTTATGATATGGTGTACCCAAAAGTAAACTTAAAAACATAGGACCTGGGTATCAGGTGAATTAGAATCAAAACGAACTTTAAGTAAACTATAATAATTTCCCATAGAAAGTTGATGAACATGTCAGATTACCAATGGAAGACTATATACGCATATCGGCCTCAAGAGCCTTTCTCAGTGGTCAATAATACACACTTTAAAAAAAAACATCCAAAACTTCTATATATCAATCTAATCAATCAAGCTTCGTGAAGCTATGGTATTCTGTATTAGAAGTCGTGAACAGCAACAATAACAACAAACATTAATCATTCTTACCCAATAAATATATTTGTGTAATGAAAAAGCTCTGCTTATTCATACATACCTTGTAAATTGTTAGATTGGAGAGATAATTTTCATTTTTTACATATTTATTCTGTATTATGTTATTGTAGTTAGTTATAGATTGTGATCTAAGACATAAGTTTTATATCTATGTTTTACCTTGGTAAAATTCTTACACTTTTTTGATGTCACCACGGTTTAAATTTTTACTGTTATGGTTTATATCTTGAAAAATCAAAGATCAACAAGGCTTTTTCTTTAAAAAAAATCATGACTGGGTGTTATTATCTCATATATTGTGTGGTATGGTATAAAATTATAAAGCAGGCCATGGATCTCTTCACATGGTAGCTGCACTCACACATAAATCTTCATTGATGTAATAATCTGGTATAAGGTTTCCAATAATTTGGTATAAGGTTTTCCAATAATTTCCAAAATTATTAAAATTAAATTATTATTAATATTTCTGGATGTGTGTGTCATCAACCAGCAACTGAAATCAAATTTCAGGCTATTCACCATTAGTGGAACACTGTGTACAGAATCTAGAGCGTGTAGCTGCTAGGCTGCTTTCGCTCCATTTGCCTCCCTGGGAGGAGGAGGAGGAGTTCGCCCGTTTGGGCGCGCAATTCTGGGGACGGAGCATAGCCGTGTTAACGGCTAGCTCTGCGCTCCCTTCCAGGCACTTCGACGACGATCGGGAGCCTGTAGCTGCGTCTGGGAGCCTTTCGTCGGCTGAGGATTGTTTTAGGCAGCTGTTTTCGCATCGGCGGCAGCAGCGTCAGCGTCTGGACGTGCTGGAGGCTTGGCTGAGTCCTGCTGGGCTGGGGTGGTTGGCGGGTTGTCAGAGTGGCCATTGCGCGTCCTTTAAGGAGAGATCTCTGGGCTGGCTTGTGCTGGCATTCCTAGGGGTTGAGTTGCTGCTGGGCTTTTATAGGTTTTTTGGGGTTTCTGGCTGGGGTTTTTTTGTGTATAAGCATGAGGCCGTCTGCCCTCCCCCCCCTTTTTTTTTTAGTGAGAAGACCCTTGGGAAGGCCGGGGCTTAGTGGTAGAGCATCTGCTTGGTAGGCAGAGCTCTGGGCTGGCTTGTGCTGGCATTCCTAGGGGTTGAATTGCTGCTGGGCTGTTTTAAGTTTCTGGGGGTTTCTAGCTGGGGCGTTTTTGTGCAGAAGCGTGGGGCCATCTGCCCTTCCCCCCCCCCCTTTTTTTAGGGAGAAGACCCTTGGGAAGGTCAGGGCTTAGTGGTAAAGCATCTGCTTGGTAGACAGAGCGTCCCAAGTCCAATCCCCGGCATTTACGGCTTAAGAGGGGTCTAGGCAAGTAAGTGTGATAGATCTCAGCCTGAGACCTGAAGAGCTGTTGTCAGTAGTGGGGGGAAAAGGAAAAAAAGGGGGGGGGCAATGCTTGTTCTTTTTACTGCTGTCTCTGGGGAGAATAACTTGTGGAGGCCATTTTAAGCCCCTGCTTTGTGCCTGGATAGGCATCATTAGCATTGGTGGCCATTTTGGGGCTTGTTGCTGGGCAAAAGATCAGGTGGCCATTTTATCGCATTGGTGGCCATTTTGGGGCTTGTTGCTGGGCAGAAGATCAGGTGGCCATTTTATCCCTCTATTGGAGGGACGTAAGGCATTCAGAGATATTGGTAGCCATTTTGAACCTATCTTCAGTGGTTAGGTAGGGGAGCCATTTTGTCTCCTTAAGTGTGACAGTTGGGTGGCCATTTTAAGTTGCCTCTTTGGTGTGGTGTATGGTGGCCATCTTAGGGTTACTGAGGTACTTGTTCATATTTCTGTGGCAATATGGCTGGGGGTAAGGGCTCAGGTAAATCCAAAGGTAAGAAGCCTGCGCCTAGGCCATCTAAGGTACCTCCTAAGAGACCACCTCCCCCATTATCTTCCTCGGATGAGGAGGGTGATGCAGTGGTGGACGCTAATATTTTAAACAGGTTAAGGGCGCTGGAGCAGGTAGCGGGTGTCCCTCCTCTAAGTGGGGGGGTAGGCGGAAAGCAATCCAAACAGGCGAGGCAGGCTAATATTCTCACCAGGCTGTCTATGCTTGAGGGCAGGTCTGGTGGAGTCGTGCCTGGCTGGGATGTCGGTCCATGTGCTCCGGATGCGGGTTCGGCGGCGGTGGCTGGAACGTCTGGCGGCGGCTTGCCACTGGTGCCTGCTGGATTTGGAGGTAGGTTTGGTGATAATTGGCAAATTGGGTCTGGACAGGCTTGGCCTTGGGGGCCTGCTGCAGCGGCCGGGCAGGGTACTTCAGGGGTGCCTGCATCTCCTGGAGCAGGAATACCGATAAATTGGGCGTGGCCAGGTGGGCAGGGTATGCCTTGGACGTGTCCAGCTACAGGGCAGATGAATTTGGTGGGTCCTGTTATGGGGGCACCTTCTCCGTATGGGATGGTGCCTTGTGCAGCCTTGCCCTTTGGGGAAGTTGCTTTGCCGCTAGGGGACCATCTGCTACCGGCCACCAGGGAGAAGATTTTAAAAGGGGAATATGTAGACGTATTTTCCCTCCTGTATCGTGAGCTAGAAAAAAAGGATAAAGAAGATTTAGATGATAAGGAGAAGGAGAAGTTGAAGAAGAGGAAGGTGGACAGGACTTGGGCAAATTGGCTGCCTGGGTTCTGTATTTATGTCGGGGTGATCGCCAGGGCACAGCCGTGGCGAGTGGCGTCATTGTTCCAGTACCTGGATATTATCTATAAAGGCTATACTGCCTTTAGTGGTCCAGCCTGGCTGCAATATGACCAGGAATTTCGGATGAGGGCTGCCCTGTATCTGTCTCTTCAATGGGATCGGATCCATCAGCAGCTTTGGCTGCAGGTGATGTCCCCGGCTAGGCCCAATCTGGGGGAGCGATCTGATAGTGATCATTTAGTAAATAAGTTGTCCACCTCTGCTCCTGCTTCATCAAATTCTCCCCGCGGTACAGCGGGGCAGGCAGTTCAACCCCGCTCGCTCTGCTGGGAATTCAGAGCCCGCGGGGTATGTAATCGGACAGCGTGCCAGTTTAGGCACGAATGCCCCATGTGTAGGGGAGCCCACTCCTTTGATGATTGCCCTAAAGCCCGGGGGCGTAGGAATGCTAAGAAGCCCGTAGGGAGTGGAGGGAGCTTTCTGGCCAAGAAAGGGGTCCAGCCCGATAAAGGTGGGACCTCTTGAGCGGTGGCTGGCAAGGTATCCTCGGAGGGCTGACAGTTTGTACTTGTTAGAGGGTTTTAAGTTTGGTTTTAGGATCCCTTTTCAGGGGTCTCGAGTTCAGTTTATGTCTGGAAACCTTAAGTCAGTTCAAGGTTTGGAACAGGTCGTTAGGGACAAAATTGCTAAGGAGCTGGCTGAGGGGAGGATTTTGGGCCCCTTTTTACATCCTCCAGTGAGTGGCTGTGGGGGAAGGATATGGCCAATCACACCGTTCACTTTTGGTGTGATGATATGGCAGTGGCCCACGTCATTAATTCCCTCTCATCCAAATCTGGGCGGGTTATGAGATTGGTGAGGGCCTTCACTCTGCGTTGTTTGCGGCTTAATATTTTGTTTTTAGCTAAGCATGTTCCTGGGGTAAGTAATGGGGTGGCTGATGCTCTATCTCGTAAACAGATGGAGCGATTTCGTCAGCTGGCCCCAGAGGCAGACGGAGTGCCGGTGCCAATGCCCCAGGAGCTATGGCTGATTGGAGAGCCGAAGCCTGCAGAGCGATAGGTCTAGCCATTGCGCCTAGCACGCAGAAGTCTTATGAACGGTCCATGTGGCAGTTTGAAGACTTTAGGGTGTATACTGCTACTTCTTTTCAGAGGCTGGGTCGGTGGCGTTCATTGGCCTACAAGGCCTATGTACGTCCTTTTATTGGGCCGTGAGTAACTTTGGTAGGAATGTTATTAGTTCTGTTTGTGTCTAACTGTTTTTTCTCTTTAGATGCTGCTGTTCCTGGCCAGAGGAGCCGGAGCCGAGTTCTCATCTTTGGCCATAGTCACATGTTTTGGGCCGCTCATCAAGCACGGAGAACTGCAGTCGGCTCTCAGCTGGGACTCAGCCAGCATGCCGTTATCGAATAGCAGGGGCGCCAGGGCCTTCAGTGGCCGGGCTTGCTGCCTTTATTGTTTAATGATAGAGCGGGTCCTCCTCCTCAGATCTTAATTGTTCACCTGGGAGGTAACGATCTGGGGCTGTTGAAGGGCAAGGCCTTAGTGTGGCAAGCCCGTGACGATTTCCAGCACATTCAGGAGCGATGGCCGGGGACCACCTTAGTGTGGTCAGCCATGCTGCCCCGCCTGGTGTGGCATTGTGCTTTGGACCCCGCAGGTATAGAAAGGGCTAGATATAAGGCCAACAATGAAATTAAAAAGCTGCTGGAAAGGGGTTTGGGCCACTATTTGCCCCATCTGGATATCTTGGTAAGATGTCCTGGCCTCTACAGAGGGGATGGGGTCCATCTCTCGGAAAAGGGTAATATGCTTTTCCTGAGAGATTTGCAGCAAGGGTTGCGGGTGGCTTTGGGCCTCCCGGTGGGCGCTAAGCCCTAAGTAGAGACTTGGCCTTAGTAGTGGCAGGTTTTTGGGGTTTAGGACACTATGCGGCTAGGGGAGGACTGCGAAGCATCCCCCTTTTGGGGAATTTGGGGTCTGGCATGATCAACCTTGGGTTTGGAGACCCGGGTTTGGAGAATGCAGACTGTCCAGGAGGCTCGGCTAGAGGATGCCTTTCCGGCGAGACGTGCGTCTGGGTTTGGGCCCTCTGGTGCGGGTCTCCCTGCTGGGCCTGCCTGGAGGGAGCTGAGTTGCTCAGCTCTGGCCGGGGGGCTGGGTCTCTCGCCCGTTAATGGCAGGGGAGCGGTCACGGTGACCCCTAGCCCTGGCCAGGCCGCTGGTGGGGTGCCCTTGCTGTTTACACTGTTAAGTTAATAAAGTGGCCCAATTTTATTCCAATGTATTGCGTCCGACTCTTTATTCCGACCTTGGGGGGCAAAAAAGATCACTTGTTCTGAATTGTACAAATTCAATGAAACAGGTTATTCAAATAGGGGCTTGCTTGCACAAAAAACTGTTTGTTGAGGTAGATGTTTGCTAATTTTGATGTTGTTCCAAGAGGCTGGTGTTCTGTTTTGAGGTAGATGTTGTTTCATGAGGTATGTGTTGGGTAGGGGAACCCAGCCCCTCTCTGCAGAAGTGGCCATCCTCCAACCCAAGCACAAAGGGTGTAACCTGCAAGCTGGATCACCCGGAGACCAGGAGTAATGGGATCATCAGGGGGACAACAGGAGGCCTGGACTTTACCTTTTGAGGTCCAAAGAGGGGTAGCCTAGAAGGAAGAGGTTGACCTTGCAGAAGGCCAGCTCTTCCACTCTGGTTGGGTCCAGGCAGGAATGATGGGACTGAGAATGTCTCCCACGTGGGAGAACACCTGCTCATTCTAGCTACTGATGAGAGGGCAGGAGAGAAGACTCATTGGCCTGATTCAGCATGGCTTCTCTTATGTAAGGTGGGACAGCTGATTTCTGATACTAGACTGGGAAGGGCAGCAGAGGGGTGAACTTGAGGCAGGAGCAGTAACAGGGAGTTTTATGGAAGGGGAAGATGCTTCCCCCACCCTCTGAATCACTGCTGTCAGAATACTTCTCTTCAAAGAGTGTTAGTGACTGCTGTTCTCTGGGCAATCCTAACAGCTCATTTGCCTTTGTGGAGAGCCCCAGCAACAGAACTAGAAAAAAAGACTCCAAGACCCCAGTGATGTGCTGCTAGGGGTAGACTCCAGTAGGTTGGCAAGATGGGTTTGGTGCCCAGGGACAGGTGCCTGTGGTACACAGAGGGTGATGTATGTCTTCACTCCACGATGAGACCCTTTGCACCCACTTTCACCCTCATGGCACAGAGGTGTTCACAATCAGGAGGAGTAGAATGGTATAAAAGGTGGGTCCTCAGCCAAGGCACCCAGTAGCTAAGTCCCTCTGCTTGGTGTGAGCAGAGAGACAGGGTGGCTCCGAGCCAAACCCCAGCAGAAGAGAGGAGTTCACAATCAGGAGGGAATGTGCTCTGCTATTCTCCTTTTAACAAGTTTATTTGCGTGGACCTCACCTACAACAAGATTTGTAAATACCACACACACACGCACACATACACATGATTTCTGTAGCTTGCTAGTTTGCCACAGGTGGCTTGCTGAAGTCACACTTCTCACATGATAGCAGAAGTACAGAAAGGGAGAATACATATGTTGTGCTTACTTTTCCTCTGCTTCTACATAATGTCCACATCTGCTCTAAGAATCCTCAGAGCTACATAGAAGTTAAGCTCTCTGAAGCTCAGTGAACCAGTTGTGTGAAGTCAGAAAATAAATATGCTTATTATTCCAGCTGCATAGACCCACGTTCATGGGTTATAAAGACTTGTACACAAGACTCAGGGGTATTCCAGGGAGTTCAAACTTTTGAACCATTTCTCCTGAGACCAGCCCATGGCAAACACATTGTGAATGAGTAGGTATATAACGTTCCATAGCTGTCTGTTATCAGCATGTATTGATCCAGCTAAACAGTCTCTGAAAAGCTCAGCTCCACACCGTGGCATCTGGAGTTACTGTGGATTTACAGAGAATAACCCAGTGGAAAGTATTAAGTTACAGTAAATGTCTTCCTTTTTATCTGAGCATTCTTTTGACCTTCATGTTTTGATAATGTTGTTTACTGGATATTTGGATCAAGATATCACAAAATGGCATTAATATATGTATAAAAATCCTCTTAAATGATGCAAGCATTCTGCAAAGATAGAAACACATTCCTGACTGCTGTTGGAAGCCTCACATCCCCAGCTCTAGCTTGATTCAAGTGTATAAAGAGGGGGAAATCATTCCAAAATCCAAACTATCTGTTCTGTGTGTGGTCTGATTCAATATATGAAAACAAGATATTTAAAAATCAAACTTCTTTTGCTTACAATGCTGTTTTCTTGCCTCGAGAACCCCATATATTTGCACTTATGCTTTCTTCACAATTTAAAACCAGTAGCATGTTCACATTATCCATGTCTGCACAGTCAATGGCATTGAGCATGGTGATTGTATGAGTGACTGGATGGCGCATACTTACCATTTATTAGCTTGCTTGAATCATCATGGGCAGATCATGTATCAACTGTATTCCAACTATATGTGCTGGTTTTGTATTTGCACAAGCAATGGTATTCATTAGGGCAATTCTTTGCACATGCTCAAGAAGAAGATGAGATATTGGATTTATATCCCGCCCTCCACTCCAAATTTCAAAGTCTCAGAGTGGCTGACAATCTCCTTTACCTTCCTCCCCCACAACAGACACCCTGTGAGGTAGGTGGGGCTGAGAAGGCTCTCACAGCATCTGCCCTTTCAAGGACAACCACTGCAAGAGCTATGACTGACCCGAGGCCATTCCAGCAGGTGCAAGCGGAGGAGTGGGGAATCAAACCCGGTTCTCCCAGATAAGAGTCCACACACTTAACCACTACACCAAACTGGCTCTCAGAACATTGTGTCTCTGCATCGTGTTATACCAGATCAGAGTTGGTTGTCTCTATGTTTGTGTCCTGTTCAGAGCCTGGTAAGAGTTGAATGTGGACTATTGTCTGTAAATTGGTTGTCTAACTTGTCTCACTTGCTGGCTTAGGATGTCTGGAACACCAGAATGGAGAGGGTTTTGATGCCATGATCAGTAGGGTAGGGGGAGATATGGTGCTAGGAGAAGGATAGAACATATATTTGTGTTCTGTTGCCTCTTCTGATTCTCTTTCCAGGGTGCTGCTGGTGACCATATCAACATTCTGTTGGTCTTTATTATCATGCTTTTAAATGTCAGGTCAGTTACAGATGAAGTGGCAGCCATCCACAATTTAATTTTGGATGAAAGGGCTGGCCTGCCATGCATCTCTGATACCTGTTTAGGGAAGGTGAGAGGTTTTAACCTTTTCCAAGTATTCCCAGTTGAACTATAAAACTTGTTCAAGCAAATCTATTTTAAGGTCTTCCTCCTACTGCCTGCCTATTCTGATGACTTGTTCTCCTTGCGCCATCAAATGCCTTTCCTTTCTGTCTTGTCCTTGATCCTTGTTGTCCTTGTTCAACAATCTAAGTTTCCATCACTGCATACTGCAGTCTGTTACTGTGTGTTTGGAATCAATTCTACCACAGATTTAAATGTTGAACATGGACTCATTTGATTACCTCAAAAGGAGGAGAAGGAGGAGGAGACTGGATTTATACCATGCCCTTCACTTTTAGTCTCCAAGCAGCTTACAATCTACTTTCTTTTTCTTCCTCTCCCCACAACAAATACCCTGTGAGGTATGTGGGACTGAGAGCACTTTTTCAAGAACTGCTCTTGAGAGAATAGCTCTGAGAGAACTTGTGGTTGACCCAAGATCACCCAGCAGCTGCATATGGAGGAGTGGGGAATCAAACCTGGTTCTCTCAAATTAGAGTCCGCACTCCTAACCACTGCACCAAATGGAAAAAGGGGAACCCTTTTTTCTGTCTGAAATTTGGCAACATGAATGTTTGAGAAGAATGCTACCATTACCATGGGGGTTTTTTTTCCAATTTTGATAAAAACCCATAAAGGTACAAGCCCTAGAAAAGGAGGGGGCTTCCACTGAATGTCTCCACCAACATTTCCTCTAAGGTGTGAAGTGCTGTGAGCTAAAATTTTCTTTTGTGAGTCAAAAATGGTGCTAGCTTCAAAAGTGTGAGTGGGCATTTTTTAATATTTATATTTTAGTTTACAAACATAACAGAACATAAAATATAAACTATTAAATCCATATTACGAACTATATATTTATATGGAATTTACTTATATTTGTATTACTTATTTCTGAAATAATTCTTTCAAACTATATTTTAGGAATGGTTTCTAAAGAGACCAGCGCTGGCCTCTCCGCCGCCTTCCCGGCCTACGCAGCCGCCGCCAGCCCCACCAGCAGCCCGGAGGAGAGGCCGCCACCGCCCTGGATCAAGGTAAGCCGAAAGCGGGGTGGGGGCGGCTGGCGGGGGGGCGGCTGGCCTTCCTTCTTTCCTTCCCTCCCTCCTTCCTCCCTCCCTCCTTCCTTCGTTTCTTCCTTCCTTCCTTCCCTCCCTCCCTCCTCCCTTCCTTCCTTTCTTCCTTCCTTCCTTCCCTCCCTCCTCCCTTCCCTCCTCCCTTCCTTCCTTCCTTCCCTCCTTCCTTCCCTCCCTCCTTCCTTCCTTCCTTCCTTCCTTCCTTCCTTCCTTCCTTCCTTCCTTCCTTCCTTCCTTCCTTCCTTCCTTCCTTCCTTCCTTCCCTCCCTCCCCTCCCTCCTCCCTTCCTTCCCTCCCTCCATCCTCCCTTCCTTCCTTTCTTCCTCCCTCCCTCCCTCCTCCCTTCCTTTCTTCCCTCCCTCCCTCCCTTCCTTCCTTTCTTCCTTCCTTCCCTCCCTTCCCTCCCTCCCTCCTCCCTTCCTGACTGAATGGGCCACTGGCCTGATCCAACAGGGCTTCTCTTATGTTCTTATGTGACACAGAGTGTTGGACTGGATGGGCCATTGGCCTGATCCAACAGGGCTTCTCTTATGTTCTTATGTGACACAGAGTGTTGGACTGGATGGGCCACTGGCCTGATCCAACAGGGCTTCTCTTGTGTTCTTATGTGACGCAGAGTGTTGGACTGGATGGGCCACTGGCCTGATCCAACAGGGCTTCTCTTATGTTCTTATGTGACAATACTGACTTTGGTGGACCCAAGCACTGATTCAGTGTAAGGGAGCTTTGTGTTTGTGACTGGAGTGGACAATACTGACTTTGGTGGACCCAAGCACTGATTCAGTGTAAGGGAGCTTTGTGTTTGTGACTGGAGTAGACAATACTGACTTTGGTGGACCCAAGCACTGATTCAGTGTAAGGGAGCTTTGTGTTTGTGACTGGAGTGGACAATACTGACTTTGGTGGACCCAAGCACTGATTCAGTGTAAGGGAGCTTTGTGTTTGTGACTGGAGTAGACAATACTGACTTTGGTGGACCCAAGCACTGATTCAGTGTAAGGGAGCTTTGTGTTTGTGTCTTCTGGTGCAATTTTGTTCTCAGATCCTGTATTTACTTCATCAGTATATGGGATAAGGCCCTTTCTCAACTGTGCTGCATAATGCAGCCTATGTATTTTGTCCTGTTTGCTCTGTTGGCTCTATCTGCGCCACCTTCATCACTTTCGGGGTGTGGATCCCCCAGTGGGGTGGTCTCGCGACTCCCTCCGCCGGCTGTTTCTGATAGCCCTGCGCCCCCTCTTTCATTTGATATGTGTCCCGTGCGGATGCCACCCTCCCGCCAGGAGATGCCGCAAAATGAGCCCCCTTGAGGCTTATGGCGGCAGGGCTCGGGGGAAGCGAGCTAGACTGCTGTTCTTTTGAGGGGTCATAGAGTGTTTCGAGCCCGTCCCTGTGGCATCGGTCCCATCGTTGTGGGGCCCAGGGGGCCGGCGCAGCGGCACGCTGAAGCAGCCTGTCGGTCACTTCCGGGTTCCTGTCCTGCATCTCGACCTGTGTTATTAGTGACAGGCTGCTTCGGCGTGCCGCTGCGCCGGCCCCCTGGGTCCCACAACGATGGGACCGATGCCACAGGGACGGGCTCGAAACACTCTATAACCCCTCAAAAGAACAGCAGTCTAGCTCGCTTCCCCCGAGCCCTGCCGCCATAAGCCTCAAGGGGGCTCATTTTGCAGCATCTCCTGGCGGGAGGGTGGCACCCGCACGGGACACATATCAATTGAAAGAGGGGGCGCAGGGCTATCAGAAACAGCCGGCGGAGGGAGTCGGGAGACCACCCCACTGGGGGATCCACACTCCGAAAGTGATGAAGGTGGCGCAGATAGAGCCAACAGAGCAAACAGGACAAAATAAATAGGCTGCATTATGCAGCACAGTTGAGAAAGTGCCTTATCCCATATACTGATGAAGTATATACAGGATTTGAGAACAAAATTGTTTCCGGCGTTGATATTTGGGGGATTTTTGGGGAAGTCACTTCCTGTTTCCGGCAGTGGCATTTGGGGGAAATGATGTCATTTGGGGGAAGTGAGGTCACAGGAAGTGATGTCACTTCCCGTTTCCGGCAGGTGACGCGGGGAAATGATGTCACAGGAAGTGGTGTCACTTCCTGTTTCCGGCGGTGGCATGACATCACCGGAAGTGACGTCACCGGAAGTGACGTCACTTCCTGTTTCAGGCGCGGGGCGAACGCGCTCCGCGCGCGCACACCCCTACCTTCCCCCCCCCAGGTGTCCCTGGCTGGCCTTCAGACATTATGGTCACCCTAGGCTAGATGGCTGTCTGACAGCAATGCTGATTCTTTGAACTGAGGACGATCATGACAAGGAGGGCAGGAAGGGTTGCATCAGTGTTTAATTCTCATGCCCCTTTCTTACATGTCCAGGGAAATGCTAATTGCCACTTTTGGGTCAGTCAACAAATTTTCTCCAGGCCAGTTTGGCAATGGATCCTGGAGGGTTTTTTTTGGGGGGGGGGCATCTTCTGGGAATGGAACAGGGGTCACTGGATGTGTGTGTGGGGGGGAGGTATTTGTGAATTTCCTGCATTGTGCAGGGGGTTAGACTAGATGACCCTGGAGATCCCAACTCTATGATTCTATGATTCTAAGTGCTTTAGCAAGATGACTACACAATGCATGCACTTATCCATGCAAAGATAAAAGTATGGTTGCAGAAGTAGGAGATGGATTTGTGAAAATCAGACTGAGGTCAATTGTTTGCTAAATTTACAAAAATACATACAGCCAATGCTGTAGTTTCCTTTAGCAAAGGCTTTTTTATTTGTTTGTAGAATCAAAAACTGATCCACCAGCCCAATTCTTCCTTCCTGAACAGAAATTGAGTTCTTCAGCAATGCCATTCCTATAAGGACTGGCAGATTCTTTCAGATGGGAAGGGGGGGAGGTTTAAGGTCACACACAACAGACTTCCAGGATTGGAAAATGGCAAGCTGAGCTGCTTTCCATAACAGGGGCAGGCTGGCACTTCTGTTCGGGGTAGTAAAAGGCAAACTAATGCCTTCTGACTACTTTTCTCAGCTAGAGAATTGTCCAAGATATGCACAGATACTTTAAGAAGACATACCTTGGCTGAAAAAGTGGCAGGAAAAGCAGGAAGTACCAGAGGAAGAAGAAGGAAGTAAGAGAAGTAAACAGCCTACTCTAGGATTATAATATCAGTGAGAAACATCGGCGACCATTGCTGTGAGGACAAAGTTTTAATAACGTTTTTAAAGTGACTGGGACAATAAAAATTGGTGGAGTTAAATGAGTTGGTAATTTTAAAATAAGGACTATTGGACAGTGGTGAAAAAGATCTGAATTGGATAAAGGGAAAAGAAGGAATTTTTTTAAAGTGAAGCAAAAGTCGCGATCACCATTTTGAGGAAAATAAAAACTTAAACATTAATATCTGAGCCTGGGAGGCACAGAGGATGGTGAAATTGGGTTCATTGGAAAAGGCAAGCTTCACTTTATTAAACCTGATGGTCCAAATTTAATTTGGTGAGATAAAAATTTTTTGACCTTTTTTACATGTCAGGCCTGAAGCAAATTTGTACCAGGTCTGCTTCAATGGAAAAAATGCAAGCCCAATTAGATGCAATGGAAGCCAGGATAATGAAGGGGGTGAAAGAAATGATAACTGCCTCTAAAAAAGAAATAAGAAAGGACATTGAGGACTCAAAAAAAGAATTTAAAAAAGAGATAGAGAATCTCAGAAATGAGACTGTAGTAATAACAAAAAAAGTTCAAGAGGTGGAAGAGAGAGTGAAAACTCATAATTCCACCTTGCTAAAATTACAAGAAATGGTGATACTACATGACTGCAAGTTGATGGAGACACAGATTCGTCTGAGAGGTGTACCAGAAGATGAAGAATCTGATTTGAAAGAATACATAATAAAAATAATTGCAGAATTTTTGGAGGAAGATCCCGAAGGTGTATAGAGTGAACTCACTCTATGCAAAAAAGAACAATCTGCCAAGAGATGTGGTTATAAGATTTATGACAAAAAAAATGGTGGGGAAAATCATGAATAAAAATTTTGAAGACATTGATAATGGGAGGTAGCAGAATAAGAATTATGAAAGAGTTGCCAAGACAAGTATTAACAGACAGGAATGCTTATAAGAAATTGACAGAAAAACTACGTGACAATGGAATGAGATACAGATGGATAATACCTGAAGATTTGAGCTTTGAACTTCAAGGGGAAAGGATTACAATTACAAACACACAGGAACTGCATAGATTTTACGAAGAAAATAAAGAATTTGCACCATGATGGATTACAAATTGATATCTTGGAATGTAAATGGACTAAATTCACCACAAAAAAAGAAGGGAAACATTTCATTGGATAAAAAAACAAAATTGTAATACAGATTGGTTACAAGTGCATATTAGACAAAATGATTATAAATTTTTATGGAACAAGCAATTGGGACTAGAATTTTATACATTGGCTGAACAGAAGAAGAGAGGAGTAATTTTTTATATTAAAAAAAGTTAGATCCGAAATTGGTTTTTAAAGATAAAGACGGAAGATACATATGGAAATTTTATTGAATGCTAAAAAGACTTTATTGCTGGGACTTTATGCTCCAAATGGTGCAAAGGACCTTTTCTTTAAAAATATTATGCAACATCTTGATGAAGTGACTTATTAGCAAATTTTGTTGATGGGGGACTTTAATGGAACAATCCAGAGCACAATAGATAGATCTGGGAAGAAAAAAATTGGTAAAGGGAAATTGGCAAAAAAAAATTTTGAGTTGGTTAAACAAGAGAATTTGGAGGATATATGGAGGAAGTTTAATCCTGAAGCATGGGACTACACCTTTTTCTCAGCCAGACATAATTCTTTTTCTAGAATTGACATGTTGTGGAGTAATAAAGATTTGGGAATTATAACAAGGAAGATAGAGATTTTACCCAAAATAAGAGCTGACCACAACCCAATAATGTGGATTACAAAATTGTCCAAAAAGGCGAAAAGATGGAGAATAAATGAAGATTTACTACAAAATGAAATTTTACTACAAAATGAAGATTTACTACAAAATAAAATAATTGTGACATCTTTAAAAAATGAAACTAAAGCTTATTTCCAAGTTAATGAAAGAGAAGATATAGAATTTCAGACGGTATGGGATGCCTATAAGGCAGTAATGAGAGGAATACTAATAACACTGAATAATAAAGATAAGAGAGCAAAAGATAAACAGATCTTGGACATTCAAAATAAAATTTTAAAAAAGGTGAATTAAGAAAAAGGCCGGGGGAAAAGAAAATTATAAGAGAGATTACAATATTGCAAACACAAATGAGACATTTGTTAAATAAGGAAATGGAATGGAATTTGAAAAAATTACAACAGAAATCTTTTGAGGGTGCAAACAAAGCTGGAAAGTACTTGGTTTGGCAACTGAAGAAAAAGAGAGGAAGTAAAATTATTAACAAAATTGTGGTTGATGGGAAAGAGATGGTAGACCAAGAAGGAATAAAGAGAGATTTTTTTAAGTATTATGCTAATTTATTTAAGGGTATTAAAGTAAAGAAAGAAAGGATCGAAACATATTTGCAAAAGATCAAAATAGCACCCTTAACTGAATATATGGAAAAAATTTTGAATGATCCAATTGAAAAAATAGAAATTGAAGCAGCGATTAATGTAATGAAAATTGGGAAAGCACCTGGACCAGATGGATATACGGCAAAAAAAAATTAAAATGCTTAAAGAACAATTAGTACCAAAACTTCAAAAATTGATGAATGGAATAAGATTAAATGGGAAAATACCTAATACATGGAAAGAAGATGTAATCTCATTGATTCCAAAGGAAGATAGAGATGTCACGAATGTAAAGAATTATAGACCAATTTCATTATTAAATAATGATTATAAGATATACACAAGAATCCTGGCAGAGCGGCTTAAACATTATTTAATAAATTTTATAAAGGAAGATCAAGCGGGTTTTCTCCCTAAGAGGCAAATAAGAGACAATATTAGAACTGTTGTAAATATTGTAGAATATTATGAAAGACATCCAGAGAAGGAAGTTGCATTATTTTTTGTGGATGTAGAGAAAGCTTTTGATAATTTGAACTAGGACTTTATGTTTGCAGTTATGGAAAAAATAAGGTTGGGGGGAAACTTTGTAAGAATGATAAAGGCAATATATACTGAACAACGTGCAAGGTTATGTATAAATGCAGATCTCACAGATGAAATGAAAATTAGCAAAGGCACAAGACAAGGTTGTCTGCTTTCGCCATTGTTGTTTATAATGACTCTTGAAATTTTATTGATGCAGATACAAGAAGATGAAGAAATAGAAGGAATGAGCATTAAAGGATTTACCTATAAATATAGAGCATTTGCAGATGACATAATGTTTATAAATTAAAATCCTTTACAAGTAACACCTTTGTTGTTAGCTAAAATACAAAATTTTGGAGAACTGGTGGGACTTTATGTTAATAAGAAAAAATCAAAACTTTTATGTAAAAATATGCAAGCAAATAAACAAAAGGAACTGCAGAGGTTAACGAGATGTGAGGTTACCTCTAAAGTAAAATATTTGGGTGTGGAGATAACAATAAAGAATATTGATTTGTTTAAAAACAATTATGAGAAGCTATGGCGTAAAAGGGATGAAGATATGATAAAATGGAATAAACTTAATTTGTCATTGCTGGGCAGAATAGCTGCAATTAAGATGCTGAGAATAATATATTTATTCCAAACTATCCCAATTGTGAAAGACAGCAAACAATTTAATAAATGGCAAAGGAAGATTTCAGAATTTATATGGGCTGGAAAGAAACCAAGGATTAAAATGAAAGTCTTAACAGATGCTAAAGAAAGAGGAAGATTTCAATTACCAGATTTAAGACTATATCATGAAGCAGTTTGTTTGGTGTGGATAAAAGATTGGGTGACGTTATTGAATAAAAAACTTTTAACATTGGAAGGTCATGGAAATAAATTCGGCTGGCACGCTTATATGTACTATGGGAAGAAAGAGTTGGATGGTTTTTTCTCTCACCATTACATAAGAAATAACTTGCTAAGTATCTGGATGAAGTATAAGAAATATGGCGATGAGAGAAAGCCACCTTGGATAGTGCCTGCAGAAGTAATAAAAATAACAGCTGAGTTAGGAGAGGGAAAACGGATGTCATATAATCAACTATTAAAAATACAAAGCGGTAAAGTAGAGTTGAAAACTGCTGAGGAGCTGAATTATAAGTATGATTGGTTTCAAATGCAACAAATAAGGGAGTTTGGTGGAAAGTGATTTTAAAACCGAAGGAATAAGATGAGAACAAACAGAAATGGAAAAAGTTCTGCTTGGAGATAATGAAAAATTAATTTCAAAAATTTCTGTTACTTTTAAAATGGTCTACGGAAGATGAAGTAATGAAATCTCAAATGATTAAATGGGCAATTAATGTAAATAAAGAAATACAGATGGATGCATGGGAATATTTGTGGAAGAACTCTATGAAACTCTCAACATGTCAGAGTATCAAAGAAAATTGTTTTAAGATGATGTATAGATGGTACATGACTCCTAAAAAGTTGGCAAAGATGAATAATAAGATTCCAGACAGATGATGGAAATGAAAAAACATGAAGGTTCTTTCTACCATATGTGGTGGACTTGTGAAAGTGCAAAAAAGTATTGGCAGATGATTCAACAAGATATTTCTATGATCTTGGGATACGAATTTAACAAAGTTGCAGAGACTTTTCTGTTGGGATTACAAATGGAAAAATTTCCAAAAGAAGGTAGGACTTTAATCTGGTACTTGCTCTCAGCTGCTAGGACACTATATGCGCAGTTGTGGAAGCAAGAAAGAATACCAGAGAAATGGGATTGGATTGTAAAAGTTATGGCATGAAGTGAAATGGACAAGTTAACAAGAACCTTAAGAGACTATGATTTAGAAGTACTTAAGATGGAGTGGGAAAAGTTCAGAAGTTACGTAGAAAAAGAGTGGAAAATAAAAGGACATTGGACAATTTTTGATAATGACTAAGTATAAGAGGGAGGAGGATATGAATTTTGGTTCTTACTAATTAAGGGTACCTTTAATACTAACATTTTAAGTATAGTACACCGGCGGGGGTCAAGTAACGGGGGGAGGGGTGGTTAGAAAGTAATATAGAGGGAAAAGTAGTTATTAATGATGTAAGAAATTGAATATATTACCATATGTTACTAATAAAATTGTTTTAAACAAAAAAAAAGGTCACACACACCAACCTGCCCCCAAACTCCCAATCTGCTTCTCAGTTTTTAACACACTACCAAGGCTTTACAAGAGAAAGAAGAAAGACTTTGCAAGAGAAAGGAGGACATTACAGTAGAAGTATTTTCTCTGATCAGGGAAAAGGTGGCTTGCCAGTAATGAGACTATCTCAGGGTGGGGGGTTTGCTCAAATTACCCCAAGGAGGAGAAAATCAGAAAGGCTATTTCATTGCACCCACCCCCCAATAACTTTGACTTACTTAGGAGAAGATCCAGAGCAGAGATTGAAGAGACTTGCTTCCCAAAAAGCAAGCATAAGCAGTCTCATCCCCTGCCCCCCACACGCACTTTTTAAAAAACCACACCCGTCTTGATTATTTGCAAATATGTAAATACACACACAAGAGCCCCATGGCACAGAGTGGTAAAACTGCAGTACTGCAGCCGGAGCCCTCTGCTCATGACCTGAGTTCAATTCCAGCAGAAGCTGGTTCTGGTAGCTGGCTCTAGGTTGACTCAGCCTTCCATCCTTCCAAGGTCGGTAAAATGAATACTCAGCTTACTGGGGGGAAAGTGTAGATGACTAGGGAAGGCAATGGCAAACCACCCCATAAAAAGTCTGCCATGAAAATGTTGTGAAAGCAACGTCACCCCAGAGTAGAAAACAACTGGTGCTTTCACAGGGGACTACCTTTACGTTTAAATGCACACACACAGCTCCCTCATCAATCCTTCCTGCTTCCACAGGAGATTCAAAGTCAGGCTTCCCTTCCCTCTCTCACACACACACATAGGCTGCAGCGTAGGAGAAGCAAGTGAAGGGCAGCTCCTATTTTACACCAGCCGGCAGACACAGGCAAGCAGGGGTGGGCTGCCTGAGAGGAAGCATCCCTGTGCGCAGGCTCAAAAGGCGTGCAGGGACAGGTGTGAATCTGTGGATATGCACCAACGCGTGAAAAAGGAACTATGGTCTCTACAGTTACAATTGAGATGCTTCTGCCCAGGGCTTTTTTTGTAGAAAAAGTCCAGCAAGAACTTCTTGACATATTAGGCCACACCCCCGATGCCACCATTGTTTTACACAGGGCTTTTTTGTAGAAAAAACCCTGCAGGAACTTATTTGCATATTAGGCCACACACCCTGACACCAAGCCAGCCAGAACTGTGTTCCTGTGCGCTCCTGCTCAACAAAAGCCCTGCTTCTGCCTATATCTCTCTTGCATATGTCTCACTCTCTGTGTAAACTTGCATCCTTACCAGTTCACCCATCCTGTGCCTGCTTTGAATGGCCCTATGAACTCTTTACGCTCAATTATTGCCCCCCCCCAAGTTGAAACAAAGAGTCAGACGCAATAATTGGATTAAACTAAGGGCCACTTTAATTTATTACTAAACAGCAAGGACTAGACAGAACCTGTGGCCTGGTCAGGGCCAGGGGTCTCAACAGACACCTCCCCTGCCATTTAACGGGCGAGCAACCCAGTCCCTGGCTAGAGCTGTACACCACAGCTCACACCAGGCCAGCTCAGCAAAAGGCAACAAACCAGGAAGGTCCAACCACAAGCCGGGCAACTCAATGAGAGGAACCTTCCAGGTAAGCCCCAAAGGAAGGTCTGCATTCTCCCACCCCGGGCCGGCAAACCCAAAGGTCAATCTTGACAGACCCCTAACCCCACAAAAGGGGGATGCTTTCTGGTCCTCCCCTAGCTGCATAAGCTCATTAACCACAGTAACCTGTCACCACTAAGGTCAAGCCTCTGCTTAGGTCTTAACACCCACTGGAGGGCCCAAGGCCACCCGCTGCCCTTGCCAAAGATCTCCCAAGAAGAGACCATTACCCTCATCTGAAAGATGAATGCCATCACCCCTATAGAGGTGGGAACAACTAATATGAATGTCCGGATGAGGCAAGTAGTAGCCCAAACCGTCTTCCAAGGCTCTCCAAATGCTTTTATTAGCCTTGCAACGGGCCTTGGGGTGTCGATGCCCAAAGGGTCCCAAACACCCCACCAAAAAAGGCAGGGGATCATGGCCAACCAAATTATAATGGTCCCAGGCCATCTCTCCTTGATAGCCCTAAAATCCTCCTCTGCCTGCAGGGCCAAAGCTGTGCCCTTCATCAGCCCAAAGTCATTACCTCCCAGGTGTATAACTAAGATCTGGGGAGGAGGGAAACCACTCCCTTGAAATAACAAAGGCAACAGGCCAGGCCAGTGAAGGCTCCTGTGCCCCTGCCATTCAATGGTAACCCACTGGTAAGTCCCAGCTGAGAGCCAACTTGTAATGTACTGAGAACCGAGACGGTTTGAAGGCAACATGGTTTATTCAGTGGTACATCACAAGAGAGGGAGCACACGGGCCGGGTCCCGCTTATATACATTACCTGGAACTGCCCCCTCGTCTGACCAGTCCAATCCTGGTCAGTCAAACTTCTCATCACAGATCTTGATGGGCGGGGCATCTGGCGAGCTACATCCGGGAACCCACGGGTCGCCTCTGTAGCGATCGCCATGCGGTACAACAGCTTATGTTCAAGACACAACACAACTGAAGTTCTCCAAGCCTGATGAGCAGCCCAAAACACATAACTGTGTCCACAGATGAGAACACGGCTCCTCTGGCCAGGAATAACAGCATCTAAAAAGAAAAACAGTTAAACTAGCTACAATAATCACAAACTCCAAGCTAAAACCCCCCATGAAGTTAGGGACTGAGCAGGGGGTGAACATAGGCTTTATAAGCTGCTGAGTGCCAACGGCCCAGATGCTGAATGGCCGAGGAAGGATAACCCAGGGGGGCAGCTGTAGAGGCCACCCCAATTCTAAAGGAGTGGGTACCAAACAGCACCCCAGACATCCCGAGCTTAGTTAAAGCCCGAGTAGTCACAGCCTAAAACTGATGTTTTGTCAACGGACTGTCATTGACATGACAAAACAAAAATCCCTCCCTAGGACCGCGTACTGCCAAATAGGCAGCCAGAGCAGAAACTGAACACAACTCCACCTCAGAACATGTGCCAAGCTCCAAAACGGTTCCCTTGTGACAGTGGTCAGTCTTGGAGCGTCGAACGGTGATGACCACCTTACTCTCAACTAACCTCAGATCCTGTAGTAACAAAGCACTACCAGAAACATCATTGCTGGAGTGTGCCACTAGCTCACTGACTCTAAGGGCCCCAAAGAAGGCAACCAAGGAAGCGGCATGAAACAGTCTGGACTCCAAATAGGATTCACACACTGTGCCCCAAACCTCCTTCAAGCCCCTAAGAATCAAAGGGGAAATAGGCTTCCTAGTGTCAGGATTAGGCCTGGCCTCCCTAGCCCAGCCCTCCAGCATCTTTCGCAGATGAAAGTCTGCAGTTTCCTCCTTACACCGCAAAGCCTTACTAGCAAAAGCCAGAGCAGACAGGCGTCCCCTAATGGATCGCATGGCCAATCCCTTACCTTTTAAAGCAACACAGTAGTGGAGCAACGGCTCCACCAGGAGGGGCCAAACAATACGATACCCTACCTCTGACCTATAGTCCTCTGACCTATAGACTTCCTGGTGCTGGGCGCAATGGCTAGCCTATCGCTCTGCAGGCCTCGGCTCTCCAATCACCCATAACTCCTGGGGCATTTGCGCCGGCTCTCGATCAGCTTCTGGGGCCAGCTGACAAAACCTCTTCATCTGTTTACAAGAGATAGCTTCAGCCACCCCATTATTCACACCGGGAATATGCTTGGCTAAAAACAGTATGTTAAGCCGCAGGCAACGCAGAGTGAAGGCCCACACTAATTTCATAACCCTTTGTGACTTGGATGTAAGGGAATTAATGACATGTACCACAGCCATGTTATCACACCAAAAATGAATAGTGTGATTGGCCATATAATTTCCCCACAGCCAAAGAGCTACCAGGATGGGAAAGAACTCAAGAAACGTAAGATCTCTGTTCAATCCCGCCTAGGCCCACGTATCCAGCACCAATGTCCATGGAAATAGACCCCAAAACCTAAGAAACCGGCAGTGTCAGACATGACCTTAAGCTCTGCTTCAAGCTTCATGTCTTCCCTCCAAAATGAAATCCCATTGAAGGATTCCAGAAACTCCTGCCATACCAATAGGTCTGACCTCACGCTGCTTGTAACCCACATTCTATGCTGTGGAAGTCGTAGACCAACCATCACATCATGAAGCTTGCACAAAATGGCTGCCCTCTGATTCAAAAAGACAGCCACAAAGGGAACATAAAAATGGCTGCTGCAACACTATGGCTAAATTACCCCCAAAATGTTTTTTTTTTGTAGAGGCCACTACCTGATCCAATACCAACAAGGGAAAAAGTGGCTTCCACAATACTGCCCCCACACCCAACCCCCAGAGAAGTTTGTACTCCATGCTAGCAAAAAGCCTAACCCAATAAACAGCTTTTTAAAAAGGGGGGGGGAAGAGGGGGAGGGAGGGTTAAACCAGTCGTATAATGGAGATACACCAATCCAATCCATGTCCTTGAATTCACTAGAGACCTAACAGCAGCCCTGATCCTCAGCAACACGCTCCAGTTAAAATCAAGCTCACAAGCTTTATCAGCGACCTGATCTTCACTGAAATGTCCCAATGCCGGGAAGCCACAGGAAACTGACATAAAGCAGGGGCGAGCTAAAAGCGTTCCTGCCCTGCCTTATCAGCAATTCCCGATCTTTTTTAAAACATCCGAAAGCCGGAAGAAAAGGGGAAATGACAAGACCAGAGCCAGCAAGCAAAAATGCTCCTGCCCAGCCACCTAATCTTCACGTAAGGAATGCCTAAAAAACAACTAAAACTGATAAGATCTAAGCAGGAGCAAACTAAAAGCTCTCCTGCCTTGACCCATCACCAGACAGAGACTGGCACGAGCGGGGAAGGCGTGCTGCTGCTATAGCCAGCCCTGCCTCCAAGCACAAGCCCATTGGGCTGTCAATCTTCCTCTCTTCCCCCAAGGGTGGCAAATGTGTCCCTCCATCCTTACAGCGAGGCTGCAGGCGGTTGGGACGAATTATGCATCTTCAGGATAGGTTTGTTATTCCGCCTGCCCTGACATCCTCTGGGTTGTAAACTTTTGTTTTGCTCCTTGTTTACTTGCTGTTTACCTATAAACTTTCATAGGAGGAGGAAACTTGCATTGTACCCACATCATTATCTGGTCTCTGAGTTTTTAACTTGATCTAGAAGAGACAACTGCCATATACATTGTGTATCGTAGGGTTGCCAACTCTAGTTCGGCAGATCCTTGGCGAACAGGTAGTAGAGCCTGAGAAGGGAAGAGTTTGGAGAGGGTATGATAGAGGAAGGGAGGGTATAATGCCCTTGTGCCTCCAAAGCAGCCCTGTTCTCCAAGGGATCTGATGTGTCTCATCTTGGAAATCAGTTGTAATTCCAGAAGATTTCCAGGATCCATCTTGCAGTTGACAACTCTAATGTATGACTTTCCTTCAAGCAGGAATACATGGGTTCGTGTTTTACCTCCTTACTACTTCAGATGAGCTTTGCTTTTGTTTAGTTTCATTAAAGGTTTATGCTTAGGTTTAACTAGATATATATCCCGCCCTCCCAGCCGAAGCAGGCCCAGTATTTTGTATAATATCTTACATGCCCAGGGAATGTTGTTCACTACTTTGGGGTCAGGCAGCAATTTCTCTCCAAGCCAGTTTGGCCAGGGACGCTGAAGGTTGGGGGGTTTTGCCATCTTCTGGGTGGGCATGGAGCAGGCTTCACTGGGGGGAGGTATCTGTGTGTGGGGGGAGGTATTTGTGAATTTCCTGCATTGTGCAGGGAGCTGGACTAGATGACCCTAGAGGTCCCTTTGCTGCCTTCCATGATTCTATGCTTCTGCACTTCTATAATTTTCTGTTCAAAGATTGTTCTGAATTTTATTTTTTGTAGTTTTCACTGTTAATTTGCACCATAATTGTTTTTTTATAAAAAAGGGGAGGTGCCTCTGTGACAGAAGGGATGAAAAAGAGGGGGTGGCTCTGTGACAGAAGAGCCAACAAATCAGCAATGTACAGAGTCCTGATTATTCCTTCTTGGCTGATGCAAGAGCTGGTCAAACAGCACTTGTAAATCCACTTTCTTTCCTAAGCAATCCCCAAGACCTGGTGTGAGATGTATATATGATAACACTGGTTATCCACTGGGGTCTTAGTGGATCATACGCTGAACATGAGTCAACAGTGTGATGCGGTGGCTAAAAAGGCAAATGCAATTTTGGGCTGTATCAACAGAAGTATTGTGCCCAGATCACATGATGTGATGGTATCACTTTACTCTGCTCTGGTAAGACCTCAGCTGGAGTATTGTGTTCAGTTTTGGGCACCACATTTTAAGAAGGATATAGACAAGCTGGAACGGATCCAGAGGAGGGCAACGAAGATGGTGAGGGGTCTGGAGACTAAGTCCTATGAGGAAAGGCTGAAGGAGCCGGGGAGTTTAGCCTGGAGAGGAGGTGGCTGAGAGATGATATGATCACCATCTTCAAGTACTTGAAGGGCTGTCATATAGAGGATGGTGTGGAATTGTTTTCTGTGGCCCCGGAAGGTAGGACCAGAACCAATGGGCTGAAATTAAATCAAAAGACTTTCTGGCTCAACATTAGGAAGAACTTCCTGATCATTAGAGCGATTCCTCTGTGGAACAGGCTTTCTCGGGAGGTGGTGGGCTCTCCTTCCCTGGAGGTTTTTAAACAGAGGCTAGATGGCCATCTGACAGCAATGAAGGTCCTGTGAATTTAGGGGGAAGTGTTTGTGAGTTTCCTGCATTGGGCAAGGGGTTGGACTAGATGACCCTACAGGTCCCTTCCAACTATGATTCTGTGATTCTATGGTTGGGAACAGTGACCACAAGGCTATTAAGATTAACAATTATATAAATAGGGAGTTGCCCAAAAGACCAACACAACCACTTTTAACTTTAGAAGGGTTAACTTCTCTCAAATGAGGAGACTTATGAAGAAGAAACTAAAAGGAAAGGTAAGGAAGGTAAAACTTCCTGGTGACTCTTTAGTGCATTGTTGAGGCATCACAGCACAAGGTAGGTGTGAGTGTGCAACAGGGGACAGATGTGTGTGTGATTGTGCCTCTTTAATATGGAAGTGGTGGTGGCTATGGCAGGACAAAAAGCCCATCTATTTAAAACTACAATAGTAGAGGCTCAGATAAAATGTATACCACAGGTTAGGAAAGGTACTGACAGGTATAAAAAAGGAAGTTCTTCAGCTCACAGACCTTGAGATCCGGCATTGAATTCAGCGCTATTACTGGAGAAGCCAGTTAATGCAGCTGCAAAAAAGACATTCTACCAGCTCCATTTAGCCTAGAGTTGCGTCCAATTTAAGAAATATATGGGGACTTTGGGGGTGGAGCCAGGAGACTTTGGGGGTGGAGCCGGGGACATTTGGGTGGAGCCAAGATCAAGGCTGTGACAAGCAGAACTGAACTCCAAAGGGAGTTCTGGCCATCACATTTAAAGGGACAGCACACCTTTTCAATGCCTTCCTTCCATAGGAAATAATGAAGAATAGGGGCACCTTCTTTTGGGGCTCATAGAATTGGACCCCCGGTCCAATTGTTTTGAAACTTGGGGGATATTTTGGGAAGAGGCACTAGATGCTGTACTGAAAATTTGGTGCCTCTACCTCAAAAAAACAGCCCCCCTCCCAGAGCCCCAGATACCCGCGGATCAATTCTCTATTATTTTCTATGGGAATAAATCACCTTACGGAATAACAGAGTTCCCAGCAGACAGTTCCCTCCCCTCCTCCTGCTTTCTGACAACCCTGAAGCGGGGGTGTAGTGTATCAAGAAATGTCATGCGACCCGACGGGGGGGGGGGGGGCAACTGTCCCCGCCTATCTCCTGCTGTGGCGGGAAGTTCAACGGGGCTGGATTGGCCCAACCAACCCAGTAGGCTGTACCCGGGATTGTACATAAGCGGGACCCGGCCCGCGTGTTCCCTCTCTTGCAACGTGCTCCTAATAAACCATGTTGCCCTACTCTCGTCTCCGCTTCGAGTACGTTACACTGGCGACGAAGGTGGGATCCTAGCCGCAGCGGCTACGACGGAGATCTGGGCAACAAGCGACTGTCGCCGCCATCATGGCCAACCAAAGCGGAATCACCGGCTACCTCGAGCCCTTCGACCCAACCAATCCAGAGGGATGGGAGTCCTACGCGGAGCGGGTCGAGTTCTACCTCCGGGCCAACAAGATCACTGACGCCGGAGCGAAGAGGGACGTTCTCATGAGCGTCTGCGGGCCTGCCACGTTCGAGATCGCCAAGGGTCTCTCGGCACCCGTCCGTCTGGCAGAGAAATCCTACGACGAGATCATCCGACTCCTCACGGGACACTTCTCACCACAGCCTTCGCGGGTGGCTCGCAGGTTCCTGTTCCACAAACGGGACCAGATCGCGGGCGAGTCCGCCGCAGACTACCTGGCGGCCCTCCGTAAACTCGCCGGGAACTGCAACCTCCCCCAACTGGAGGAAGCCCTGGCGGACAGATTCACGTGGGGCCTCCGCGACGAGAGGCTCCAGCAGAAGCTCTTCGCCAAAGAAGAGCTTACTCTCCAGGCCGCCTTCAGCGAAGCGGTGGCATGGGAACGAACCGCACGAACGTTTCCCTGGGCCAAGATGGAAGCTGCCCACCACGGAGAGCTGGACCAAGACGGCCCCGAGGAGGAGGAAGCCCATCAGCTACGCCGCCCAGCCGGGCCACCCAACAGAGCGACCCAACGCCCCCGAGCGACCGACCGACCACCAGCGTCGGAGAGAGCCCCGGCCACCAAGTGCGCCAGCTGCGGCGGCCCCCACGAGCGGAGAGACTGCCAATACCGGACCTGGGACTGCAGGAGCTGCGGAAAGACCGGCCACATTGCCAGGGCTTGCCGAGCCAAGCCCAACCGCAGGAAGCCGACCACGTACCACGAGTCCGCGGAGTCCCACGCGGTAGACTCCACGTCCCTACAGGTACTGAACTTGCCCCACGATTCCCCCGATAAAATCAAAGTGGCGGTCCTTATAGAGGGGAACCCCTGCCAAATGGAGGTGGACTCAGGGTCCTCCATTTCCCTTATTGCGGAAGAAACCCTAAGAGAACTGTGTCCCCGCCAGCGGCTGCAACTTCGGCCGGCAGACTTCATACTCCGGGACTTCCAGAAGAACCCGGTGCAAATTGCGGGGTGGGCGCGGGTACAAGTCGAGCGGGGGTCCTTCCACGGCCCGCTGGACATCCTGGTGGTTAAGCGCCAGCTGGCCACCCTGCTAGGTCTAGCCTGGTTCAAACCCTTGGGAATCCGCGTGGAGGGGGTGGGCCAGACCATAACGCCCCGGGGGTTCGGGGAGATTTGCAAGGAATTCCCCGAGGTATTCGATGGGTCCCTAGGGAGCTACCGGGGGCCGCCCATCTCCCTGCCCCTAGACCCCACGGTCAGACCGATTCGGCTCAAGGCCAGGAGGGTTCCGTTCGCCTTGAAACCTAAGATCGAGGCAGAGTTAGACCGCCTCACGGCACAAGGCGTCCTGGAGCCGGTGGACTACGCCACCTGGGAAACCCCCATCGTTACCCCCATCAAGCCAAACGGGGAGGTGCGGATCTGTGCCGATTATAAATGCACCATAAACAAGGCACTACAGGACAACCCCTATCCAGTGCCGGTGGTGAGCCATGTCCTGGCCGCCCTAGCGGGGGCTAGGATATTTGGGAAGCTAGACCTGGCCCAGGCCTACCAGCAGCTCCCAGTAGACAATAAGACGGCGGAGGCCCAAACGATCGTGACCCACAGGGGGGCTTTCCGGGTAAAGAGGCTTCAGTTTGGGGTTAGCGTCGCTCCGGGGATTTTCCAGAGCCTAATGGACGCTCTCCTTAAAGGGATCCCAGGAGTCCAGCCGTTTTTCGACGACGTTTTAGTAGCCGCCCCGGACCCCGAGGAATTCGGCAACCGCCTTCGAGAGGTGCTCCGCCGGTTCCAGGCAGCGGGGCTCAAGGTCAAGAGAGAGAAATGCTTGCTGGGGGTTCCACGGGTAGAGTTTCTGGGGTTCGCCGTTGACGCAGCAGGAATCCACCTCACGGAAGAAAAGACCCGAGCCATCGTGCAAGCCCCGGCTCCCACTTGTAAAGCGGAGCTCCAAAGCTTCTTGGGGGTGCTCAACTTTTACCACTCCTTCCTCCCCCACAAGGCAGCCCTGGCGGAGCCCCTTCACCGGCTGCTGGACAAAAAAGCCCCTTGGGTTTGGGGCAAACGACAGGCCGCGGCGTTTCAGGCGGTCAAGGACGTCCTGGTGTCCAATGCGGTGCTCCACCATTTTGACGAGGCCCTCCCCGTCATCCTGGCCTGCGATGCGTCGCCGTATGGGGTGGGAGCAGTCCTGGGGCACCAGCTTCCGGACGGGAGGGAGGTACCGGTCGCATATTACTCCCGCACGCTCACTTCAGCCGAGCGCAACTACGCGCAGATAGATAAAGAGGCCCTGGCAATCGTGGCAGGGGTCCGAAAGTTCCACGAGTATCTATATGGGAGAAGGTTCACCATTGCCACGGACCACAAGCCCCTCTTAGGTCTACTGGCCCCAGACCGACAAACCCCCCAAATACTCTCACAGCGCGTGTTGAGGTGGAACCAATTCCTCAACTCATACACGTACACACTGGTTCATAGGGCCGGCAAGGCTATGGGACACGCGGATGCGCTTAGCCGTTTGCCGCTTCCGGAGACGGGTCCGGACCCCGCACCCGCACACCAGGTCATGATGATAGAGAGCCTCCCAGAGCCGCCCCTCCACGCAACGGAGGTGGCCAAGGCCACCCAGAAACACAAGACACTGGCACGGGTGCTCGACTGGGTGGTGAGGGGGTGGCCAGAGGGAAACATGGGGGAAGAATTCAAGCCTTACAAGGCGAGGAGGGAGGAATTAGCCGCACACAAGGGCTGCATACTTTGGGGCAGTAGGGTAGTGATTCCACCTCCGCTCCAAAAGCGTGTTCTAGAATCCCTACACGAGACTCATCCCGGCATAGTGCGAATGAAGGCTCTGGCCAGGAGCTACGTCTGGTGGCCGGGAATGGACGGGGAGATCGAGGGCTGGGTCCGCGGGTGCCAGACCTGCCAGGAGTCCCGGCCCGAGCCGCCCAGCGCCCCCGTCACTAGGTGGGAGTCCACCCGGAAACCATGGTCGAGACTCCATATCGACTTTGCGGGCCCATTCCAGGGGCAGACCTTCATCATAATAGTGGACTCCTACACCAAATGGCTGGAGGTCATCCCCGTAGGGTCCACCTCGTCCACAGCCGCGATCAGAGCTCTGCGCAGGGTCCTATGCACACATGGCATCCCGGACACCATAGTCTCTGATAACGGGGCCGCCTTCACCTCAGCCGACTTCCAGGCGTTCCTGCAAAGATACCTGATCAGGCACATAAGGTCGGCTCCCTTCCATCCGGCTACCAACGGCCAGGCGGAGCGGATGGTCCGCACAACAAAGGAGGCCCTCGGCCGAATTGTACAGGGGGACTGGGACCACAGGCTGGCCGCGTTCCTCTTCGATAATCGGATCACCCCTAACCCGGTCACAGGAGTCAGCCCGGCTGAGCTCCTCATGGGACGCAAACTCATAACCCGGCTGGACCGGCTGCATCCCGACCGGGCTTCAGACACCCGCGGGAGCCCCGAAGTCCGAGACGCCGCCCAGGGCTTCTTCGCGGGCGACCCAGTTTTCGCCCGAAACTATGCAAGGGGCCCCGATTGGGTGGCGGGGCGGGTACTGAGGGTAACCGGGTCCCGCCACTACGACATATCAACGGAGGGGGGCCAGGTACTACGGCGGCACATTGATCAGTTGAGGCGCCGCACCCTTCCGGAGGCCCCAACGGACACGGACGAGGCTATATCCAGCGAGGAGCCTAACGGAGACCGCCTAGATGACGCGATCCCAACATCCGTGATGCGGGCGCCGGAGGTACCGGAACCGACCGAAACCGAGGGATCCGCGGAACCGGACGGGCCGCCCCCGTCCACTCCAGGACCTACCGAGGCACCATCCTCGGCGGCCGCGCCGCCGCCACCGGGACCCCCCAGACGGTCCACTCGGGAGCGCCGGCCCCCCGCATACTTACAGGACTTTGTACATTAACCAGGGGGGGAGGGGTGTAGTGTATCAAGAAATGTCATGCGACCCGACGGGGGGGGCAACTGTCCCCGCCTATCTCCTGCTGTGGCGGGAAGTTCAACGGGGCTGGATTGGCCCAACCAACCCAGTAGGCTGTACCCGGGATTGTACATAAGCGGGACCCGGCCCGCGTGTTCCCTCTCTTGCAACGTGCTCCTAATAAACCATGTTGCCCTACTCTCGTCTCCGCTTCGAGTACGTTACAGGGGGGAGGGCCTCCAAACTAGGGGATCCCCTGCCCCCACCTGGGGATTGGCAACCCTAATTTAGCCTGGGAGATGACCATTTTCTGTATTGTTTAAACTTGACAGTATATCTTGCCTTAGCTTGTTTTTCACTTTGTTCTCTAATTTCATCATCCTAGTTCTATTGCATTATTTATTTTATTGTTTGTTTTAAGCTGTCTAATTATACTGCTTTATCCTGTAATTCACCTTGAACCTCAGTGAGAAAGGTAGACAATAAATAAAGCAAATAAATAATGTTTTAGATCAGCAACCCTTTTGGTAAAACACACACACACAAAAACCCACTAGTGGTTGGTACTTCTCCCAAAGTCTTTGTAATCCCTCCAGCCATGTCTGCCTAGCAAAGATTCCCATTAGTTAAAGTTTTTTTAAAAAAAAATTTAAGCACAGTAGGTATAAGTTTTCTTATTTAGCACATTTATTTCTGAAACTAAGTTCACAGAAACTAAAATATGCATAGACTTTTCAGCTTGCCTTGAGAGCTAATGAAGTTTCATCTTGTTATGACGAAACAAATGATATCCCGTTCATTTATTTGAAGCCCCCTCTGGAAGTGTAGCAACAAACTGGCTATGGTTCTGTTTACTCTCACTTAGGCCCAGCAATATATCTGATGTATTGTCATAAACAGTATCAGGCTGCTCGCTCAGCTAGCACAGAAGGCCAAGCATTTCCTGGTTCAAATCCAAAGTCCCAGTGGTTCGTGACTCTGAGTGGAGGAACTCTGAACTCTGATGTCATCTTTGATATGTAAAAGATGCTAGCATCAAGTATAAAGATAGGAAAGTGTTGCATTTTGTCTCCATATTCTTTGGTATAGCTTGTCTCCATATTCTTTGGTATTGGGAAAATGTTGTTTAGCCATATTTCTACAAACCACAGCATTTGAAACCACTTTTTTGAACTGCCACAAAAGTCATGTTTCTGCCAGGTGATCACATGTAACTTAGGGCTACCAGCCTCTTGCTGGAGGAGGTCAGCTTCTCTGGAGAACATGGCTGTTTTGATAGATGGGCTCTATGGCATTGTACCATGCTGAGGCC